>NC_090032.1:21572609-21660109 GCF_037176765.1 Anolis sagrei
GCATTGCAGTACAAAGTTTGCATTGCATATTATTATTATTATTATTATTATTATTATTATTATTATAGCATTGCAATGCACTGTTTTCTCTCCTCCTTAGAAGGCATTGCATTGCATATTATTATTATTATTATTATTGCATTGCAATGCACTGTTTTCTCTCCTCCTTAGAAGGCATTGCATTGCATATTATTATTATTATTATTGCATTGCATTGCATATTATTATTATTATTATTATTATTATTATTGCATTGCAATACAAAGTTTGTATTGCATATTATTATTATTATTATTGCGTTGCAATGCACTGTTTTCTCCCCTCCTTAGAAGGCACTGCATTGCATATTATTATTATTATTATTATTATTATTATTATACATAATAATAACATTATAATATAGAATAATATTACAAAATAATGCAAAATAATAGATGTATTTTAATATTAGATAACATAGTCACTTTCCGTCTCCTTGTGGAGAAAGCGGCATATAAATAATAATATAATAATATAAAATAATAATGCAATAATAAGAATATAATAATAATGTTGCATTTTAGTATTAATAGATACATAGTCATTGAGTCTCCTTTGGGAGAGGTAAAGGGGGTGTAAATAAACATAATGATAATAATATTATAATGTAATAATAATGCATTCTAATATTAATAATAGATATTTAGCCGCTTTGAGTCTTGATTGTGGAGAGAAAAAGTAGGGTATAAATAATAATATAATAATATAAAATAATAATGTAGTAGTAATAATAATAATAATAATAATAATGCATTCTAATATTAATAATAGATACATAGCCACTTTGAGTCTTGATTGTGGAGAGAAAAAGTAGGGTATAAATAATAATATAATAATATAAAATAATAATGTAGTAGTAATAATAATAATAATAATGCATTCTAATATTCATAATAGATATTTAGCTGCTTTGAGTCTTGATTGTGGAGAGAAAAAGTAGAGTATAAATAATAATATTATAATATAAAATATTAATGTAGTAGTAATAATAATAATAATAATAATGCATTCTAATATTAATAATAGATACATAGCCACTTTGAGTCTTGATTGTGGAGAGAAAAAGTAGGGTATAAATAATAATATAATAATATAAAATAATAATGTAGTAGTAATAATAATAATACATTCTAATATTAATTATAGATACCGAGCCACTTTGAGTCTGCATGTGGAGAGAAGGAGGTACCTACTGATCTATTTGCATTGCATGCTTTGAAACTGCTAGGTTGGCAGAAGCTAGGACTGAAACTTGGGGGCTCATCCTGGCTCGTGGCTTTTCCTGCAGCCGTTTTAACCACATTGCTGCTGCGGCAAGTATGCCGTTTCCCCCCTCGGAAGCGTAGAATGTGATGGGGATCCTTTTGCTCGTCGCTCACAAGTCTGCCATTTCCCCCCTCGGAAGCGTAGGATGTGATGGGGATCCTTTTGCTCGTCGCTCACCCCTTTCCCGTTTTCCTTCGAAGGGCCTTGGAGGAGGAGGAGGAGGAGGAGGGCGGGCGCCTCCTTCCCTCGGCGGCGCCATGGTCAAGATCTTTGTGGGCGGCCTTTCGCCAGCGGTGATGGCGGAGGAGCTGCGCAAGCTGTTTGAGCAATACGGGCAGGTCAACGAGTGCGACGTGCTGAAGAACTTTGCCTTTGTGCACATGGAGAAGGAGGAGGAGGCGCACCAGGCCATCGGGGCGCTGCACAAGAGCGAGTTCTACGGGGCCCCGCTGACGGTGGAGTACGCCACCTCCAAGATCCGCAACGCCACCAAGATCTACGTGGGCAACGTCTCGGCCAAGGCCACCACCGCCCAGCTGCGACAGCTCTTTGAGCGCTTCGGCAAGGTGGTGGAGTGCGACATCGTCAAGAACTACGCCTTTGTCCACATGGCCAAGGAGCGCGAGGCCATGGACGCCATCCTCCACCTCAACGACACCCCGTTGGAGGACCAGAAGATCTTTGTCACCCTCTCCAAGAGCAACGGCAGCCTGCGAGCCGCCAAGGGAACTCCCACCGTGGCTGCCGCGACAGCACCCGCCACCCCTGCCGGGTACTACTTCTCCCGCGGACGCATCGCTGCCCCACCCACATATGCGCCATACTGTGCCCGGGCCTGGTACGACCGCGAGTACTGCGACCGCTACTCCTACGAGCTCTACGACCGAGCCCGTGCCGCGTACGACCGGGCCTTGCCACCTCCACCTTCCGCATATCGGGAGCGGAGCCCCATGGGCAGGCGGACTACCACTCCCACCACTGTCGTGGCCCAATACGCCGACCCTTACGCGGCGGCTGCGGCGGCTGCGGCTGCTGTGGCGGCAACCGCAGCAGCCAACCAAACGTATAGCCAAGCTTACAGCCAGCCTGGCTATGCGGCGGCAGCTGCAGCCGCAGCTACGTACTCCCAGTACAGCATTGGCACCACTTACAATGTGGCGGAGTACTACGAGCGGTACGCCAGCGCCTACGCCGCCCAGTATGCGCAGACGTTCTGAGTTCGAAACTTGAGCGTAAGTGTCGAGAAAGATAGATTGAGACGCAACGGGGTTATATATAATAATGGTTTTGGGTATGTCAGGTGGCCAGGAATACTAGGATTGCTTAGAGTCTCCTTCGGGAGAGATAAAGCGGGGTATAAATACATATAATAATAATAATAATAATAATAATAATAATAATAATAATAATAATAATAATAGGATCCTAGAGGTTGAAAAGGATCCCCAAGGCCATCCAGTCGACGCTTGAGGAAGGCGCGACCCATCAGTAGATGGCAATTCAGGCCTTGCATAATAATAATGATTATCGTCCTTCCAATGGATTGTCATCCAATCTCTACCTAATAAAAATAATAACGATAACAATCCTCCTCCTGACAGATGGCCATCCAGCCCTTGCCTAATAATAATAATAATAATAATAATAATAATAATAATAATATCCTCTCATCAGATGGCCATCTAGCCTCTACCTAACAACAACAATATCTTCCCTACATGTGGCCATCTAGCCTCTACCTAACAACAACAACAATAATAATACCCTCCCAATAATACCTAGCCTTCCAGTCTCTACCTAACAACAATATCCTCCCGACAGATGGCTATCCGGCCTCTACCTAACAACAATAACAATAGTACCCTTCTGACAGATGGCCATCCTGCCTCTACCTAATAACAACAACAAAAACAACAATAATAATATCCTCCCGACAGTGGCCATCTAGCCTCTATGTAATAACAACAACAACAATATTATCCTCCCAACAGATGGCCATCCAACCTCTGCCTAATAACAACAACAATAACAATATCTTCCCGACAGATGGCCATCTAGCCTCTATGTAATGACAACATTAATCCTCCCAACAGATGGCCATCCAGCCTCTACCTAACAACAACAACAATAATAATATCCTCCCGACAGATGGCCATCCAGCCTCTACCTAACAACAACAACAATAATAATATCCTCCCGACAGATGGCCATCCAGCCTCTACCTAACAACAATAATAATAATAATATCCTCCCGACAGATGGCCATCCAGCCTCTACCTAACAACAATAATAATAATAATATCCTCCCGACAGATGGCCATCTAGCCTCTACCCAACAACAACAGTAATAATATCTTCCCAACAGATGGCCATCCAGCCTCTACCTAACAACAATAATAATAATAATAATAATATCCTCCCGACAGATGGCCATCCAGCCTCTACCTAACAACAACAATAATAATAATATCCTCCCAACAGATGGCCATCCAGCTTCTACCTAATAACAACAATAATAATATCCTCCTGACAGATGGCCATCCAGCCTCTACCTAACAACAACAACAACAATAATATTACCCTCCCGACAGATGGCCTTCCAGTCTCTACCTAATAACAACAATAATAATAATATCGTCCCAACAGATGGCCATCCAGCCTCTACCTAATAACAACAACAATAATATATTCCTGACAGATGGCCATCTAGCCTCTACCCAACAACAACAGTAATAATATCTTCCCAACAGATGGTAATCTAGCTTCTACATAATAACAACAATAACAACATTATCCACCTAACAGATGGCCATCCGGCCTCTATGTAATAATAATAATAATAATAATAATAATAATAATAATAATAATAATAATAATATCCTCCCAAGAGATGGCCATCCAGCCTCTGCCTAACAACAACAATAATAATATCCTCCCAAGAGATGGCTATCCAGCCTCTACCTAATAATAATAATAATAATAATAATAATAATAATAATAATAATAATAATAAAACCATAGAATCCTAGAATTGGATCCCAAGGGCCATCCAGTCCCTCCCACCAACCCACTTCTGCCATTGAGGAAGACACGATCCTCCCTGATAGATGGCCATCCAGCCCCTGCATAATAATAATAATATAGCCATAGAATTGGAAGAAATCCCAAAGGCTATCCAGTCCAACTCCCTTCTGCCATTGGGTAGACACAATCCAACCCCTCTCGACAGATGGCCATCCAGCCTTTGCTTAAAGCCTTCAAAGAAAGAGACCCCATTTCCATGCAGTCTATATATCACTAGAGTTAGGAGGGAATCCCAAAGGCCATCTAGTCAATCCCTTCGTGCCCTCAAGGAAGACACAATCAAACCCCTCCTGACAGTTGGCCAGAGGGTCATACAATCATAGTTTCCAAAGTCGATCCAGTACAACCATAAAAGAAGAGAATGAATTAATGAATCAATTATTCATAGAATCCTAGAGTTGGAGGGGACCCCAAGGGTCATCCAGTCCAACCCCATTCTGCCATATAAATCAGGATGTGGAACTACGCATCCTTTAGATCAATCCTGTGATACCCTTTTTATGAGTGTGTGTTCGTGTATATGATATCTGCGCTCACAAATTTGCTGTGCTTTTAACCTGTGCGTGTGTTTGTATATGTGTATATACCTATATCTATATATTTATGTATATATTGTGAAATGTATTCCACCAATGACCCGTATCTTTGTATTCAACAAGGGTGTCAATCTGTCTTCTCTTGTGTCTAATGGGGCGTCTACGCTGTAGAATTAATGCAGATTGGCACTGAATGAATGCGGATTGGCACCACGTTAGCCTGGGAATAGTCATTCCTTCTCTGCCAACGATGGGAAGTGACAAATCCCAGGGTTCCATTGCTACAGAGCCAAAGAGGGATCAAACTGTGTTAATTCTACAGTGTGGACACGGCCTAAATTGTGTAGGTGTCTTTGCAGGTTTCTTCCAAGGCGGCGCCACAAAGGGTGTCTTCTTCCTTCCCGAAGGTTTTTCACGTCAAGGTTGGTGATGTTTTTTCGGGGTCCGGTCGCCTCCTCTCTTGCCGTCCCTTCGCTTTTTCTCCTCCTCCGTCCTTCCCCTCTTTTCCCTTCATTCTTCCCTTCCATCCTTCCGGTCGTAAATCAATGAAAACACTGCTTTGGGAGAAGCTTCACTTTGCTGGACGCTCCGAAGACGCCTCCGTTCTGATTCCTCTTTTCCTCGGGCGCATCCGCACTGCAGAATTAACCCAGTTCGACGACGCTTCGGCCACCACGGTTCAAAGCAATGAGATCCCGGGAGGGGTTGTTGTTTGGCTTCACGTTCTCTCCGAACCAAACTCCATCTTCCGGGGATCCCACTGGCTTGATCCCGCATTAATTCCACAGTGTCGACGCTCCTCGCAAAGCCCTTGCTTGCTTGACTTCCTTTTGCTGAATATTCCTTCTTGTTAACATTTGATTTTCTTTATTATTTTGGGTTTGTTTTTCTTTCTCGAGCCTTTGTATAATAACCGTACCGTATTTTTTTTTAATTTCCGAAATGTAATGACGGCAGAATTAAAAACGGCTTCCACCGAACCTTCCCGCCTGCGTCTCGTCGTAAAAAAACAAACAAAAAACCTGCGCCGTTTTCATATTATTTTAAATATATCTATCCCTTTTCCGGAACCCCAAACCGATTCCGCATCCTTTTGCATGGGATAACATGACCCGAAATCCGTCTTACTGGCCGCATCCCAGCATCCTGGTTTAACCTCCTCTTCCTTTTCCGCCTTTTTTTCACCTCTCTTTTGCCGCATTCCTTCGTTTCTCTCTCTCTCTCTGCCTCTTCCTCCGCCGCCGCTACTAACTCCGAATTGCGGAATATTCCGGATCGTTGCGCATCGTTCGCTCAGGCTTTAGCAACGTAGATGCTGCCGAGAAGCTTTTTGGTATAACTTCTCTTTCTTCCCCTCCACTGGTTTTTGTTTTGTTTTCTCTTTTTCTGGAAAGGGAAGGAAAGCTGACGGAACCAATGTGAAAACAATGCGGCACCTCCGATTCCAGCCGGATGAAGAGACTGCGGGTAGAGAAGAGGAGAGAGGAGAGTAAAATACACAACACCCTGCTAGGTAGGCAGGTGAATTTAATCATGGCCGCCGCCTCCAGCTGTGCAATGGGACGGACGACCTCATAGGCAAGCAGTTAGTTCCCTGAACTATGCAGAGTCTTGGTCACAGTTAGCAGAGATTTAATATCACAGCCTCTGGCCTTGTATAGTAGCTCACCAACTTAAATAAGCACACTTGACCTCTGGCATTCATTCAAGTTGATTCGTAGGTCTGCTGCATACAACTATGTACAGGTCTGCTGTTAGTTCCCTAAACTACGCAGAGTCTTGGTCACAGTTTGCAGAGATTTAATATCCCAGCCTCTGGCCTTGTATAGTAGCTTACCAACTTAAATAAGCACACTTGACCTCGCATTCATTCAGGTTGATTTGTAGGTCTGCTACATACAACTATGTACAGGGCTGCTGTTAGTTCCCTAAATTACGCAGAGTCTTGGTCACAGTTAGCAGAGATTTAATATCACAGCCTCTGGCCTTGTATAGTAGCTCACCAACTTAAATAAGCACACTTGAGGTCTGGCTTTCATTCAAGTTGATTCGTAGGTCTGCTACATACAACTTAAAAGAGGTGGTGGTCTCTCCCCTGCTGAAGAAACCAGACTTAGATCCTTCAGTTCCCTCCAGTTATCGCCCAGTTTCGAATCTCTCGTTCCTGGGCAAGGTGATGGAGAGGGCAGCAGCGGAGCAGTTGCAGCGATTCCTAGACGACACAGCCGGACGAGATCCCTTCCAGTCTGGCTTCCGCGCGGGGCACGGGACAGAGACTGTGCTGGTCTCCTTCACGGATCACCTTTGATGCCAGCTTGACCAGGGCGGGTCAGTGCTGCTTGTGTTATTGGACCTCACAGCAGCATTTGACACAGTCGACCACAATCTTTTGACCCACCGCCTTGCTGCGGTGGGTCAAGCTTTAAACTGGCTGTCCTCCTTTCTTCACAACCGTGGACAGCGAGTCGAGAGGGGGGGGCTGGTCTCTGAGAGGTCCCCTCTGTCTTGTGGGGTTCCTCAGGGGGGCATTCTCTCACTTCTGTTGTTTAACATTGAAAAGAAGCAGGGAAGCTAAGGGATGATTTATTGTTGCCACCAATTTGAAAGGAACCAGTATTCAGGAGATTTTACTCCAGTTCCCAACTTTAAAAAGGACTAGCCAATTTGCAATGGAGGTTGCCGATTAGGAACCAAATTTACCATCAAGTTAGAAGGGAGGCTGTTTAATTGCACCTCCACCTTTATTAAGAAAGTAATAACTTAGTAGTAATTACACTGTATATACTGTAGCGTGACTGGAGAGAAGAATGTAGATTTATTTGGTTACTTTTCCCTGCGTTTCTGCCACCATGTGAGGTAAGTTGTAATATTGTGAGAAATGGCACTTTATACCCAGAATAGATGGAGCTGAGGCAATCTTCAAATAAAAGTTAACAATTTTATTAAGTACACAGCGTGTGGTTGCAAGACGTAACTTTTCCTTGTTGCACTTGGAATAATACTTGTAACTTTAACAGTTCATTCTTTCAAGTAACACAGTATCTTTCTGATGTAGAGCACTTGTTTCAGACAAAGTTTGCATACAGGGATGTTTCCCTTAGTTGATCCTCTCTAGATCAAATACTAAGTAAACTATTCTTTAGCCTCTCCTTAGACTAAAAGAATACCAGCTCTGTTTCATCATTCGGCTGCACTAGCCCAAGAAACTTCCAATAGCCAAAACCAGCTTTTGAAAGCCTCAAAGTTTTGCTTCACAAGTCACTCCGCCACCTTTCCTTTCCTTCTCTCCCAACTCCTCACTCCTCTGAACCTAAACCCGGACTGCTCACTCCTCTAAACCTAAACCCTAACTGATTTTTAACTGCCGTTTTTTCAAACTCTCCCCTCTAAGCTCCTCCCACTTCCCTCTCTCCTGCAAAATTGGGATTTTTTTAAAATTCTCTGACATCATTGTGACTTTTTTTTAAAGACGAGGAAGAAAACCAGTGTGTAGTTAACGAATGAGTATCCCAAAATTTCTTTTTAATTAATGACAACGCACATGGAGGACTCCTCTGACTTAGGCCGCTCCAGCATTACTGCAGCCAATCTAAACACAAATACAGTTAAAATCATATAATTTATAATCAACTCCTGTACAAACATCTCTACTTGCTCAGCTAGTTCGAGGTTCCGGGCTTGAGTGTTATCAGTACGCCGATGACACTCAGCTGGTGCTGAGGATGGAAGGCCGACCGGACTCTGTCCCCGATTGTTTCCATCAGTGCCTCATTGAGGCCGTGACTGGATGGCTGCGTGCCAGCAGGTTGAGGGTGAATCCAGCAAAGACGGAGATCCTATGGCTGGGTCAACCAGACAGTGGTGATGTCCAGCTGCCTACCCTGGATGGTGAGGTGCTACGCCCGTCATCATTGGTCAAGAGTCTGGGAGTCCTTTTGGACACTCTGCTGAGGATGGAGGCCCAGGTCTCCCGCTGCCGTGAGCAGAACCGCCTTCTTTCACCTGCGGCAGGCTAGACGGCTGGCCCCCTCCCTGTCCAGGGATGACCTAGCTACGGTGATCCAGGCTACGGTCATCTCAAGACTGGACTACTGTAACGCCCTCTCCATTGGCCTTCCTCTGTTGGTGATCCAGAAGCTCAAGTTGGTACAAAATGCAGCTGCTAGGAAAGGGTTAAGGGAGAGGCAGTGGGTGGAGTCATGCAAATTCCACACCAATGGAGAGAGAAAGGAACACTGGGATGTCTGTGGTGGAGGAAACACATGAAATCTAGGATGGAATTGTCCTGTTTGCTGTGTGCCATAGAAAAGAGTAGGAAAGGGTGAAGGGAGAGGCAGGGGGTGGAGTCATGCAAATTCCACACCAATGGAGAGTCAGAAGCACTGGGATGCCTGTGGTGGAGGAAACACATGACATTTAGGATGGAATTGTCCTCTGTTTGCCATGTGACATAGAAAAGAATAGGAAAGGGTGAAGGGAGAGGCAGGGGGCAGGGTCATGCAAATTCCACACCAATGGAGAGTCAGAAGCACTGGGATGTCTGTGGTGGAGGAAACACATGAAATCTAGGATGGAATTGTCCTCTGTTTGCCGCGTGACAGAAAAGAGTAGGAAAGGGTTAAGGGAGAGGCAGTGGGTGGAGTCATGTAAATTCCACAACAATGGAGAGAGAAAGGAACACTGGGATGTCTGTGGTGGAGGAAACGCATGAAATCTAGGATGGAATTGTCCTCTGTTTGCCGCGTGACAGAAAAGAGTAGGAAAGGGTTAAGGGAGAGGCAGTGGGTGGAGTCATGCAAATTCCACACCAATGGAGAAACACTGGGATGTCTGTGGTGGAGGAAACACATGAAATCTAGGATGGAATTGTCCTCTGTTTGCCGCGTGACAGAAAAGAGTAGGAAAGGGTTAAGGGAGAGGCAGTGGGTGGAGTCATGTAAATTCCACAACAATGGAGAGAGAAAGGAACACTGGGATGACTGTGGTGGAGGAAACGCATGAAATCTAGGATGGAATTGTCCTCTGTTTGCCGCGTGACAGAAAAGAGTAGGAAAGGGTTAAGGGAGAGGCAGTGGGTGGAGTCATGTAAATTCCACAACAATGGAGAGAGAAAGGAACACTGGGATGTCTGTGGTGGAGGAAACGCATGAAATCTAGGATGGAATTGTCCTCTGTTTGCCGCGTGACAGAAAAGAGTAGGAAAGGGTTAAGGGAGAGGCAGTGGGTGGAGTCATGCAAATTCCACACCAATGGAGAAACACTGGGATGTCTGTGGTGGAGGAAACACATGAAATCTAGGATGGAATTGTCCTCTGTTTGCCGCGTGACAGAAAAGAGTAGGAAAGGGTTAAGGGAGAGGCAGTGGGTGGAGTCATGTAAATTCCACAACAATGGAGAGAGAAAGGAACACTGGGATGACTGTGGTGGAGGAAACGCATGAAATCTAGGACGGAATTGTCCTCTGTTTGCCGTGTGACATAGAAAAGAGTAGGAAAGGGTTAAGGGAGAGGCAGGGGGTGGAGTCATGCAAATTCCACACCACTGGAGAGAGAAAGGAACACTGGGATGTCTGTGGTGGAGGAAACACACGAAATCTAGGATGGAATTGTCCCCAAATGAAAGCCTTCCCTTGGGTGGTGGGTAATGTGTTTGTGGAGGACGTTGGCTGGGCTCTTGGACATGTTTACATCGCTCGCTATAACTTGCAATGTCATTGGAGGGAGGGACTTTGGTGTCTCCTGAGTGGTGACACCTATAGCACGTTTTCACTTATATTGTGTGTATAGATTTATATAATTATATTTTTACTTATTTATTATTTATATTATTTATATATAAGTAAACATATTTATATTTATAATAGATTATAATATATACATATATATTATATACACACACACACTTATATTATGTGTATAGACTATTATAATTGTATTTTTACTTATTTATTTATATTATAATATATAAGTAAACATGTAATATATTTATATTTTATAATATATACATATGTATTATATATATACACACACACACTTATGTGTATAGACTGTTATAATAATATTTTATTATTTATTATATATATTATTTATATTATAATATATAAGTAAACATATGTAATATATAATATATTATAATGTGTACATATATATATACACACACACTTATGTATATAGACTATTGTAATGATATCTTTACTTATATATATTATTTATAATATATAAGTAAACATGTAATATATTTATAATAATTATTACATATATATTATATATATACACACACACTTATATTATGTGTATAACATTTTTACTTATTTATTATATATATTATTTATATTTCAATATATAAGTAAACATATGTAATATATTTATATTATAATATATACATATATAAAATATACACACACAAACACATATGATATATCTTTCTGCAAATATATTATAAATATATTATAATATATTATAATCTAATATATACATACATAATATTATATATATATGCACACACACTTATATTATGTGTATAACATTTTTACTTATTTATTATATATATTATTTATATTTTAATATATAAGTAAACATATGTAATATATTTTATTATAATATATACATATACACACAAACACATATATGATATATCTTTCTGCAAATATATTATAATCTATTATAATATATATTATAATAGATTATAATATATACATATATAATATTATATATATATGCACACACAGTTATGTGTATAATATTTTTACTTAATATTTATTATATATATTATTTATATTGTAATATATAAGTAAACATATGTAATATATTTATATTATAATATATACATATATAAAATATACACACACAAACACATATATGATACATCTTTCTGCAAATATAATCTATTATAAAATATATTATAATAGATTATAATATATATATATATACACACACTTATATTATGTGTATAACATTTTTACTTATTATTTATTATATATATTATAAAATATATTATAATAGATTATAATATATATATATATACACACACACTTATTATATATATTATTTATGTTTACTTATATATTAAAATATAAATAATATATTTATTATATTTATTATAATATATTTATAATATATACGTATAGAATATATACACACACAATGATATATCTTTGCAAATATATATATATATATGCATACATATATATATGTATGTATGTATGTATCTTGCAATAGTAGTAGTAATAATATAATATTCCATGTTCAGCCCTTTGCTGCCCTCCAGTGGCCACATCTATTTCCCACCTTTTGTTTTTGCTGCCATCTTGTGGCCAGTTGAAAGATTGCACTGCTTTAGTTCTAATTTGGCTGAATGTTGGGTGTAGTGGTTACTGTGGTTTACAATAATAATAAAAAAAGAACCAGGAGGTGAGATGCTTTATTTTCTTAAAAAAAAAAAACCACAACAACACAACAAAAGAAGACCTTGCAAAAGGTGTTGCAACGAAACGGAAAAGGGGGGGTTTCCATTGGGAGACGTAGTGCTCCGCTCACAGCTCAAGGTGCTTCAGGTGCTGCTGGAAAATCTCCTCCGCTCTTTGCAGGTATTCGGCCGTCTTCTTCTTCACCGCCTCCCGACGGGCCTCGTTCGGGTCTCCTGGAAAGCAAGGGGGGGAAACGGTGTCCCTATGCAAACTACAAATCCCAGGCTGCTGCCTCACGTTGGAGGCACACGTCCCGCTTGCAGAGACCTCAAAATCCCTATTTTCAAGGCAGATGTAACCTATCCATTCTTCTATATTATTATTATTACATTAAAATGTAATATAAATAATTGTATTAGTAGTAGTAATAATATTATTATATTAATAGTAATAATAATAATATAATATACTATTATGTTACCCATCCATCTCCTATATTATTATATTGAAATATAATATAAATAATTGTATTAATAGTAGTAATAATAATAATATATTAATAGTAGTAGTAGTAATAATATAATATACTATTATGTTACACATCCATCTCCTATATTATTATTATTATTATTATTATATTAAAATATAATATAAATAATTGTATTAATAGTAGTAGTAATAATATATTAATAGTAGTAGTAGTAATATAATATACTATTATGTTACCTGTCCATCTCCTATATTATTACTATTATATTAAAATATAATATAAATAATTGTATTAATAGTAGTAATAATAATATATTAATAGTAGTAGTAGTAATAATATAATATACTATTATATTACACATCCATCTCCTATATTATTATTATTATTATTTTATATTAAATATAATATAAATAATATTAATAGTAGTAGTAATATTAATAGTAGTAGTACTAATAATATAATATACTATTATGTTACCCATCCATCTCCTATATTATTATTATTATATTAAAATATATAAATAATATTACTATTAGTAGTAATATATTAAAATATAATATAAATATATTAATACTGGTAGTAGTAATATTATATTAATAGTAGTAGTAATAATAATATAATATACTATTATGTTACCCATCCATCTCCTATATTATTACTATTATATTAAAATATAATATAAATAATTGTATTAATAGTAATAATAATATATTAATAGTAGTAGTAGTAATAACTATTATATTACACATTCATCTCCTATATTATTATTATTATTATTATTATTATTATTATATTAAAATATAATATAAATAATTGTATTAATAGTAGTAGTAATAATAATATATTAATAGTAGTAGTAGTAATATAATATACTATTATGTTACCCGTCCATCTCCTATATTATTACTATTAAAATATAATATAAATAATTGTATTAATAGTAGTAATAATAATATATTAATAGTAGTAGTAGTAATAATATAATATACAATTACGTTACCCATCCATCTCCTATATTATATTAAAATATAAATAATTTTATTAATAGTAATAATAATAATATATTAATAGTAGTAGTAGTAATATAATATACTATTATGTTACCCATCCATCTATATTATTATTATTATTATTATTATATTAAAATATAATATAAATAATTATATTAATAGTAGTAGCAATAATAATATATTAATAGTAGTAGTAATAATAATATAATATACTATTATGTTACTCATTCATCTCCTATATTATTATTATTATTATTATTATTATATTAAAATATAATATAAATAATTATATTAATAGTAGTAGTAATAATATAATATATTATTATTTTTCAGGTCTCCTGGAAAGCAAGGGGGGAAAAGGTGTCCCTAGGCAAACTACAAATCCCAGGCTCATGATGGAGGCACATGTCCTGCTTTGCAGAGACCTCAAAATCCCTATTTTCAAGGTTACCCATCCATCTCCTATATTATTATTATTATTATTATTATTATTATTATTAAATCCTTACTCCCAAAGACTATGTCCCTGTGAAGGTAATGAAATCGAAACAATAGAACGATCTCCAACCAGGTCATGCCTTTCCGAAAGATTATAATTATTCCACATAGCGGGGATGCCAATTAATTTTCCGAAAGGGGTCACGCTTCCAAAACCCGGCCGAGATTCCGGGTTTTCCCGACTGCGTTTACCTTGCATCCCCTGGAGCAGCAAGTCCACTCCACTACGGTATCCGCGAAAGGCTTCCTGGTAGTCGTGGGCTACTTCGCTCTCGGAGGCTCGTTGGATGCGTTCAATGGCCAGGGCCAAGTAGTCGCCGGCCTCTCCCTCATTGGCCTGCATGACGCTCCGTGCCGGACTGCAGTCCGAAGCGTCTAGGGCCGCCAGCTCTTCCTCGTGAGACACAGTTGCAGTTTCAGAGTCTGAAAAAAATGGGAACGGAGCCAAGAAAATAATAATAATACAGTGTTCCCTCACTTACCGCGGGTGTTACGTTACGACCACCCGCGAAAAGTGAAAATCCACAAAGTAGGGGCTCAACATATATGTATATCGAGTTCCGATTATTACTCATTCTTTTGGGGGGAATATAATAATAGCAATAATAATAATAATAATTTATTCTCTCTTGGCTGGGGAATAATAGTAAGAATAATACAATAATTACATCCCCAACAACATGAGTATTATTATTATTATTATTATTATTATTATTAGAGGCTCCTAACTTACTCCCTTCTTACTCGAATGCAGGAGATCATGAAGATCATCATCAGAGGCTCACATACTTACTCTATTATTATTATTATTATTATTATTATTATTATTATTATATTTTACCGACACAAAAGCACGGTATGTCACAGCAAACGAGATCTATATGCTGGATTTCGTATCAAAAAAATTATTATTATATTGTTATTCTCTCATTCCTCTTGGGGAGGATAAAATAAATTAACAACAATAATTTATTCTTTTTGCTGGGGAATAATAATATATTCCCCAACAACATGAGATTATTATTGTCATTATTATTATTATTATTATTATATTATAACTCATTATTATTCTTGTTATTACTATTATTATATTGTTGTTATAACTCATTCTTCTTGAGGAGGATAAAATAAATAACAACAACAACAATTTATTCTGTTTGCTGGGGAATAATAATACATTCCCCAACAACATGAGATTATTATTGTTATTATTATTATTATTATTATTATTATTATTATGTTATAACTCTCTCAATTTATTCTCTATTGGCTAGGGAATAATAATATATTGCTCAACATGAGAGTAATAAATTATTATTATTATTATTATTATTATTATTATTATTCATTCTTTTGGAGGATATCATCATCATCATCATCATCATCTCTCTTTGCTGGGGAATAATAATAATATATCCCCAACAAGTGGAAATTATTATTATTATTACTCTCATTCTTGGAGAGGATCAAATAAAAATAACAACAACAATTTATTCTTTGTTTGCTGTGGAATAATAATAACCCATTCCCCAACAACATGAGAGTAATATTATTATATTGTTATTACTCTCTAATTCTTCTTAGGGAGAGTTAATAATAATAATAATAATTTCACTTGGCTGGAGAATAATAATATATCCCCAACAATGTGAGAGTATTATTATTACTATTATTATATTTTATTGTTATTCTTGGGGATATAATAATAATAATAATAATAATTATTATTATTATTATTATTATTATTTAATCTCTCCTTGCTGGGGAATTATTATAGTATATCCACAACAACAACAACAAAACAATAATAATAATAATAATAATAATAATAATAATAATAATAATCTCTAGGTCCTCCAATGCAAGTCTATAGTACACTAGGATCCGAAGTAAGCCATTTCAATGGGGTCAGACTTATGGGGTCATCTACAACTATCTCAATGTCATCTGCAAACATGTTGATTGCTGGCTTCCTATTAGGGACATCGAAATAGGCACAAACCTTCTTTGGAGAAGGGGTCAAAGAGGGCCAGTTCCTGGACCGACAAAGGGCAGCGGGGCGGCGAATCCGCACTCGGCGCTCCATCCTTCTCTTCTTCCTCTTCCCCTCCGTACGCAAAAAGGGCGTCCAAAGCTTCGTCGTCATTGCTTTTAATGGGCAGAGCGGGACTCCTTGCACCGGGACCTGCAAAACAAATAGTATATGAGTATTATTGCCCACCCAATAGATGGGAGGAGAGGAGTAAGAATTACCAACAAAGGATTCCCCCAGGCAGCAACCAGCCAGGCTTTGAGACTACAAAGCCATTCAATGCTAACCACCACGGACATCGTTCCACAGATATTACGGTATATATCCTCACTTGCCAACTTTCCAACAGACCTCACAACCTCAGAGAATGCCTGCCATAGATGTGGGTGAAACATCAGGAGAGAATGCTTCTGGAACATGGCCAGACAGCCCGGAAAACTCACAGCAACCCAATTATTAATTTTATTTGTATTGTTATTATATTATATTATTATTATTTTACTGACACAAAAACATAAGTCAAACACTTCCAAAGCATCTAGGACTGTTGTTGTTGTTATTATGTATTTCCTCCACTGCAGGCATCCTAATAATAATAATAATAATAATGGGAAGTGTCCGACGTGTGGTCCAATTCAACAACCAGCAGAGTGTCTGCTCTGGACTCATCTTGTTGTGTTTCAAATAATAATAATAATCATACAAATTCCACACTAATGGAGAGAGTCAGGAACCCTGGGATGCCTGTGGTGGAGGAAATACAACAACAACAACAGTCCTAGATGCCCTTTGGGTTTCCGTCCATATTATTATGATCGTGGTTAAAAGCCGTACCTCGGTCATCTGTTTCCGGCGTTTGGCTCCGCTCCGGTTTGCTATCCAGATACTCCGCTTCGGGGACCGACCGCAAGGCATCTTCTCCCGCTTCTATGGCTTCGGGCGGCGCAGGAATGAGAGGCGGCGGAAGAGGCGGCAGGTTGAAGTTTTCGGGGGGCTTCCTCCCTTCCCCTCCCTGCAATAATAATTAATATCATATTATAATGTCCCCGGTGGCGCAGCAGGTTAAACCGCTGAGCTGCTGAACTTGCTGACCGAATGTCATGCCAGTGGCCACATGTTTATGTTTATAATATTTTCACAAACCCCGATGACATCTAGACATATTATTATTATTATTATTATTATTATTATTATTCTTGTTATTATTATGTTTATAAGGCCCCTTGGTGGTGCAGTGGGTTGAACTGCTGAGCTACTGAACTTGCTGACCGAAAGGTCGGCGGTTCGAATCTGGTGTGCGGGGTGAACTCCTGCTTGTTAGCCTCAGCTCCTGCCAACCTAGCAGTTCAAAAACATGTAAATGTGAGTAGATCAATAGGTACCGCTCCAGTAGGAAGGTAACAGCACTCCATGCAGTCATGCCAGTGGCCACATGTTTATGTTTATAATATTTTCACAAACCCCAATGACATCAAAATCTTACCCAGCTGTGCCCACTGGGTTTCGGAGTGCATCAGCAGGCCAGGCTGGGGGGGCGGGGAGGAGGGGTCGCAGTAGTCTTTCAGCGATCCATTGCCGTGGTCAGATGCGCTGTTCCGCAAGCACCTGGGTTTGAGTGTGTCCACCTGAGGGTGGGGAACCGTGACAGTGTGGGGTTCCTGCTGGTGTACCGCCCACCCCGCGACCCAGCTGTTTCCCTGTCTGAGCTGGCAGAGGTGGTCTCCAATTCGGCCCTGACCTCCCAGCGCTTGGTGGTGCTGGGAGACTTTAACATCCATGCCGAGACCTTGTCCGGTGCAGCTCAGGACTTTATGGCCGCCATGACGATCATAGGACTGTCACAAATTATATCTGGACCCATCCATCAGGCCGGACACACTCTCGACCTGGTTTTTGTGGCGGACAGTGGAATGATCAGAGTGGAAGAACAAAACATCCTTCCGGTGTCATGGTCTGATCATTATCTGGTCAGTTTTAGACTCTCTGCGACTCTTAACCTTCGCAGGGGTGGAGGACAGATTAAGGTGGTCCGCCCCAGGAGACTGATGGATCCGGACGGATTTCTGAGGAATCTTGGGGTTCTTCCTGCCATGGAGCCTGGCGATCCTGTCGACGCCTTGGTTGATCTCTACAATAGAGAGATGTCCAGGGCGATAGAAACAATCGCTCCCGAACGCCCCATCACGTTGCGTCATGACAAGCCATCTCCCTGGTTCACCAGGGAGTTGGCTGTGATGAAGCACACGAGAAGAAGGCTAGAGCGCATTTGGAGGAGGAGATCTCGGGACGTGTCTGACCAAGCACGGGCTACAGCCTCTCTTAGGGCGTATTCCATGGCTATACGGGTGGCCAGGGAATCTTTCACGACCACCCGTATAGCGTCTGCAGCAAATAGATTATTGGAGTTGTTCCGGGTCGTCGGGGAACTCTTTCACCCACCTGTGGCGGAGGAGACCATCGACGACCCAGCAACTCGGTGTTGCGATTTCGCACACCATTTTGCAGGCAAAGTTGCTCAGATACGCCTTGAGCTCGACTTCAATTTCATCACAGTGCCAGATGAGGTGATTGAGGCATCTGCTTGTCCAATTTTGTGGGATTCTTTTAGGCTTCTTCCTCCTGAGGCCGTGGAGGAGGTCCTTGGGGCTGTGAGGGCAACCACGTCGGCTCTGGACCCTTGCCCGTCTTGGCTCATTAAATCGGCCAGGGAGGGGTTGGTTGATTGGTTTGTGTTGATCATCAATGCATCGTTGGAGCAGGGGTCTTTTCCATCTCACCTGAAACAGGCTGTGGTTCGCCCACTCCTTAAGAAGGTTTCCCTGGATTCCACGGTGCTGAACAATTTCAGACCGATCTCCAACCTCCCTTTCTTGGGCAAGGTGCTGGAGCGGGTGGTCGCCTCCCAGCTCCAGGGTTTTCTGGATGACATCAGCTACCTAGATCAGTCACAGTCTGGTTTCAGGCCTGGTCACGGCACCAAGACAGCCTTGGTCGCCTTGGTGGATGACCTCCGTAGAGAGCTGGACAGGGGGAGTGTGACTCTGTTGGTTCTCTTGGACATCTCAGCGGCTTTCGATACCATCGATCATGGTATCCTTCTGGGTCGTCTCTCCAGGATGGGTCTTGGGGGCACGGTTCTGTCGTGGCTTCGGTCCTTCCTGGAGGGACGAACCCAGATGGTGAAGCTGGGAGACACCTGCTCGGACCCCTGGCCTTTGAACTGTGGGGTCCCGCAAGGCTCTATTCTGTCTCCCATGCTCTTTAACATCTACATGAAACTGCTGGGAGAGGTCATCTAGAGTTTTGGAGTTGTGTGCCATCTCTCCGCAGATGACACACAACTCTACTACTCTTTTCCACCTAATTCCAAGGAGGCCCCTCGAGTGCTGGACGAGTGCCTGGCCGCTGTGTCTATCTGGATGAGGAGGAACAAGCTGAAGATCAAATATTATTATTATTATGTTTATAATATTTTCACAAACCCCGATGACATCTAGACATATTATTATTATTACTATTATTATTATTATTATTATTATTATTATTATATTTTCACAAACCCCAATGACATCCAGACATATTATTATTATTATTATTATTATTATTATTATTTTTTTCACAAACCCCGATGACATCTAGACATATTATTATTATTATTATTATTATATTTTCACAAACCCCGATGACATCTAGACATATTATTATTATTATTATTATTATTATTATTATATTTTCACAAACCCCGATGACATCCAGACATATTATTATTATTATTATTATTATTATTATATTTTCACAAACCCCGATGACATCCAGACATATTATTATTATTATTATTATTATTATTATTATATTTTCACAAACCCCGATGACATCCAGACATATTATTATTATTATTATTATTATTATATTTTCATAAACCCCGATGACATCTAGACATATTATTATTATTATTATTATTATTATATTTTCATAAACCCCGATGACATCTAGACATATTATTATTATTATTATTATTATTATTATTATTATATTTTCATAAACCCCGATGACATCTAGACATATTATTATTATTATTATTATTATATTTTCATAAACCCCGATGACATCCAGACATATAATTATTATTATTATTATTATTATTATTATTATTATTATTATATTTTCACAAACCCCGATGACATCTAGACATATTATTATTATTATATTTTCACAAACCCTGATGACATCTAGACATATTATTATTATTATTATTATTATATTTTCACAAACCCCGATGACATCTAGACATATTATTATTATTATTATTATTATTATTATATTTTCACAAACCCCGATGACATCCAGACATATAATTATTATTATTATTATTATTATTATTATATTTTCACAAACCCTGATGACATCCAGACATATTATTATTATTATTATTATTATTATTATTATATTTTCACAAACCCCGATGACATCCAGACATATTGTTATTATTATGTTTATAAGGCCCCCTGTGGTGCAGCGTGTCAAACTGCAGATCTGCTGAACTTGCTGAATGAAAGGTCAGCAGTTTGAATCCAGGGTGCGGGGTGAGCTTCCGCTTTTAGCCCCAGCTCCTGCCAACCTAGCAGTTCGAAAACATGCAAATGTGAGTAGATCAATAGGTACCGCTCCAGTGGGAAGGTAACGGCACTCCGTGCAGTCATGCTGGCCACATGACCTTGGAGGTGTCTATGGACAATGCTGGCTCTTTGGCTTAGAAATAGAGATGAGCACCGGAGTCCCAGAGTCAGACACGACTGGACTTCATGTCAAGGGGAAAACCTTTACCTTATGATAATAATACGATACGAATAATATAATATGGTAATCATAAATACCCGGAAGAACTCCTTGAGTTGCGGGCTGTTGTTCAAAGCCGGGATGTGGACCGTGAAGCGGAGCATGACCTCTGCCGCTTTGCGACGCTCTTCGATCACCTCCGGTTCGAAACGGCCTGCGGACGATAATAATAATAATACTAATAATAACGATAATAGTAATGGTAATATTACAATATAATAAATATAATAAGATATAATGATATACTACTATAATAATAATAATAATAATAGTAATATTACCATATAACGTAATAAATATGATATAATGATATACTACTTCCATAATAATAATAATAATAATAATAATGGTAATATAATATAATAAATATGATATAATGATATATTACTATAATAATAATAATAATAATAATGGTAATATAATATAATAAATATGATATAATGATATATTACTATAATAATAATAATAATAATGGTAATATAATACAATAAATATGATGTAATGATATATTACTATAATAATAATAATAATAATAATAATAGTAATATTACCATATAATGTAATAAATATGATGTAATGATATACTACTTCCATAATAATAATAATAATAATAATGGTAATATAATATAATAAATATGATATGATATATTACTATAATAATAATAATAATAATAATAATGGTAATATAATATAATAAATATGATATGATATATTACTATAATAATAATAGTAATAATAATAATAATAATAATAATAATGGTAATATAATATAATAAATATGATATAATGATATATTACTATAATAATAATAATAATAATAGTAATAGTAATATTACCATATAATGTAATAAATATGATGTAATGATATACTACTTCCATAATAATAATAATAATAATAATGGTAATATAATATAATAAATATGATATAATGATATATTACTATAATAATAATAATAATAGTAATCTTACCATATAATGTAAATATTACTATAATAATAATAATAATAATGGTAATATAATATAATAAATATGATATAATGATATATTACTATAATAATAATAATAATAGCAATATTATGATATAATGTAATAAATATGATGTAATGATATACTACTTCCATAATAATAATAATAATAATAATAATAATGGTAATATAATATAATAAATATGATATAATGATATATTACTATAATAATAATAATAGTAATAATAATATCTCAGCTTTTTGGGTGACGCAGGGCAGTCTATAATAATTATATGTATATATATATAGATAGATAGATAGATATCGATATCTATCTATGTATATAGATATATCTCAGCCTTTTGGGTGACGCAGGGCAGTTTATAATAATAAGTATTATTATTATACTTTATATATGTTATATACTATATCAATATATATATATATTGATATATATCTATATATATATTATATATTGATATCTCCCTCCCCCGCTCTATATATATATTTACCATTCCCCTATTATTATTGTTATTTGATACACATATCAATATATATTAATATATATTGATATCTATCTATATATAGATATATATCTATATATTGATATCTATCTATCTATCTATTGATATATATATCAATATATATATTAATATATATATAGATCTATCTATCTATATATATATATTAATATATATTGATATCTATCTATATATTGATATCTATCTATATATTGATATCTATCTATCTATTGATATATATATATATATAGATCTATCTATCTATCTTGATATATATCAATATATATAGATCTATCTATCTATCTTGATATATATCAATATATATTGATATATCTATATATATATATATTATATATTGATATCTATCTATATATAGATATCTATCTATATATTGATATCTATTTATCTATTGATATATCTATCTATTATATATTGATATCTATCTATTGATATATATATAGATCTATCTAGATATATATCAATATATATTGATATATCTATATATCTATATATATTATATATTGATATCTATCTATCTATTGATATATCTATTTATCTATTGATATATCTATCTATATATAGATATCTATCTATATATTGATATCTATCTATCTATCTATTGATATATCTATATATATATATATACAGATATTGATATATCGATTGATATATTGACCTCCAAGGTCATGTGGCCAGCATGATAGATATATTGATATATCTATCTATCTATCTATTGATATGGGTATCAAATAACAATAATAATAGGAGAAAAGTGGGAAAGAAATAAAGATGATGATGATGATGATGATGATGATGAGATGGATGGGCAGCCAAAATGGTCCACGGTCTGGACGATCCTTTTGGTGGGAAGAGCCGTTCAATGCCTTGGAGTCTCCTCCTCTGGCCATCTGTCGGGAGGGGTTAGATGGTGCCCGAACCGCTGGGGCTGGGCTAGATGGCCTCACCGAAGACTTGGGCCCTCGGGAAGGACGGGAAGTCCTCCATCCGTCGGAAGAGGTTCCGGTGCGTGTAGGCCAGGTCCGAATGCAGCTTCTTGAAGTCGCTGTACCGCTTCCACACCACGATCTATTGGACGAGAAGGCATCGGGGGGACCCCCAAAGGTCATCTAGTCCGACCCCAAACACCCCCAGGCCCCAAAGCACAGGCAGACGCCCCCGAAAGCCGTACGTACCTCCTTGACATCTTCTGGATTCACTTTAGAGACAAACTGGGAAGCAAAAAAAAGGAGGAGCAATTGTATATATTTGCATATGTAAATATATATATATATATATATATATGTATAAATTATTTATTTATTTTTTATTACTGGTATTGTTTTTGGTTGTATATGGTACATTTTTGAATATTGTTTTTGGCAATACTTTATTTTATGATTCTTTATGTAAAATTTGACTAATCTATTTTATTTTATTTTAAATTTTGATTAATTTATTTTTTTAAATTTAATTTTTAAAATGTCATTAAATGAATAAAATTTTATTTAAAGAATAACAAATGGGAATAAATCAAATAATAGTAATAATTTAACTTATTTTTAAAATTAAATTAATTGAATTTTTAAAAAATAAAAATTTAAAAATCAAATCAAATATTTTAGCAAAATTTTATTTAAAGAATAACAAATTGGAATAAATCAAATAATAATAATAGTTTAATTTATTTTAAAAATTCAATTAATTTAATTTTTTTTAAAAAATAATAATTAAATTTAAAAAATAGAATAAAATATTTTTAGCAAAATTTTATTGAAATAATAAATTGGAATAAATCAAATAATAATAATTTAATTTATTTTAAAAATTAAATTAAATTAATTTTTAATTTATTTTTAAATGTAATTTAATTTTTAAAATTATAATATAATAATAATTATTATTACTATTATTATTATTATTTGATTTATTCCAATTTATTTAATTATTATTATTATTATTATTACTATTATTATTATTATTATTTGATTTATTCCAATTTATTTAATAATAATAATAATTATTATTACTATTATTATAATAATTATTATTATTTGATTTATTCCAATTTATTTCGCTCTATACAGCGCCAAAATTTATGCTTTCCTTGTTTTGCACAAACTGGATCAAACCCATATTTTATTTTTGTTAATTTAATTAATTTAACTTTTTAAATTTAATTTTTAAATAAATAAATAATAATAATAATTATTATTAGTAGTATTAGTATTATTCCAATTTATTTCACTCTACACAGCGCCAAAATTTATGCAAACTGTATCACACCCATTGCTGCGTATTTAATCCCATACAGCTGAGACTCTGCACATGCTCAGAGGCAATAATAATGATAACGAGAAGCCCCTTTGGTATCGATATTATTACTAATAGATACTATTACTAGTCGTTCCCTTGATATTAATAATTCCCTTAAGCCATCTGATAGGACCCATATCTATCCTTTATGCAATCAGACACTCTGCACATGCTCAGAGGCAACAACAACAACAACAACAACAATAGTAATAGTAATAACCACAATAATAATGAGCAGCTTTGGGTCAACAACAACAGCAACAATAATAATGTGCTTTTCCCTATTCATTCCCTTTACCCAGATCTATGCAATCAGACACTCTGCACATGCTCAGAGGCAACAACAACAACAACAATAACAGTAATAGTAATAACCACAATAATAATGAGCAGCTTTGGGTCAACAACAACAACAACAATAATAATGTGCTTTTCCCTATTCATTCCCTTTACCCAGATCGATGCAAGCAGACACTCTGCACATGCTCAGAGGCAACAACAACAACAACAGTAATAGTAATAACCACAATAATAATGAGCAGCTATGGGTCAACAACAACAGCAACAACAATAATAATAATGTGCTTTTCCCTATTCATTCCCTTTACCCAGATCTATGCAATCCGACACTCTGCACGTGCTCAGAGGCAACAACAACAACAACAATACTCACTCCCTTTCCCCAGATCTATCATTCCTGCAATGGGACACTCTGCACATGCTCAGAGGCAATAATAATAACAACAATAATAGTAATAGTAATAACCACAATAATAATGAGCAGCTTTGGGTCAACAACAACAGCAACAACAATAATAATAATGTGCTTTTCCCTATTCATTCCCTTTACCCAGATCTATGCAAGCCGACACTCTGCACATGCTCAGAGGCAACAACAACAATAGTAATAGTAATAACCACAATAATAATGACCAGCTATGGGTCAACAACAACAGCAACAACAACAATAATAATGTGCTTTTCCCTATTCATTCCCTTTACCCAGATCTATGCAATCAGACACTCTGCACATGCTCAGAGGCAACAACAACAACAGTAATAGTAATAACCACAATAATAATGAGCAGCTTTCGGTCAACAACAACAACAACAATAATAATAATGTGCTTTTCCCTATTCATTCCCTTTACACAGATCTATGCAATCAGACACTCTGCACATACTCAGAGGCAACAACAACAACAACAACAACAATAGTAATAACCACAATAATAATGAGCAGCTTTGGGTCAACAACAACAGCAACAACAATAATAATGTGCTTTTCCCTATTCATTCCCTTTACACAGATCTATGCAATCAGACACTCTGCACATGCTCAGAGGCAACAACAACAACAACAATAATAATAGTAATAGTAATAACCACAATAATAATGAGCAGCTTTGGGTCAACAACAGCAACAACAACAAGAATAATGTGCTTTTCCCTATTCATTCCCTTTACCCAGATCTATGCAATCAGACACTCTGCACATGCTCAGAGGCAACAACAACAACAACAATAGTAATAGTAATAACCACAATAATAATGAGCAGCTTTGGGTCAACAACAACAGCAACAATAATAATGTGCTTTTCCCTGTTCATTCCCTTTACCCAGATCTATGCAAGCAGACACTCTGCACGTGCTCAGAGGCAACAACAACAACAACAATACTCACTCCCTTTCCCCAGATCTATCATTCCTGCAATGGGACACTCTGCACATGCTCAGAGGCAATGATAATAACAACAACAATAATAATAGTAATAGTAATAACAACAATAATAATGAACAGCTTTGGGTCAACAACAGCAACAACAACAATAATAATGTGCTTTTCCCTATTCATTCCCTTTACTCAGATCTATGCAAGCAGACACTCTGCACATGCTCAGAGGCAACAACAACAACAATATTCACTCCCTCTACCCAGATCTATCATTTCTGCAATGGGACACTCTGCACATGCTCAGAGGCAATAATAACAACAACAACAACAATAATAATAATCATTCCCTTTACCTAGATGTATCATTCCTGCAATGGGACACTCTGCACATGCTCAGAGGCAGCAACAACAACAACAACAATAATATTCACTCCCTTTACCCAGATCTATTATTGATGCAATGGGACACTTTGCACATGCTCAGAGGCAATGATAATAATAATAATAATAATAATAATAATAATCACTCCCTTTACCTAGCTCTATCATTTCTGCAATGGGACACTCTGCACATGCTCAGAGGCAATAATAATAATGATAATAAGCTTTCAAAAATAATAATTTGCATTTCCCTATTCATTGCTTTCAGCCAGCCTTTAATTGCAATGCAAGGGTCTCTGCACATGCTCAGAGGCACCCTTAATTGGGGTCTATGTGCGTTTCAAGGCCCCCCTCTCCACCTTGGCGGTGACTTTGTACTCGGTGTGTCCCTTGGGGTGGCCGCGGGGCTCGGTGACCGTGTAGAAACGCTGGTACTCCTCTTTGGCCCGGCGGGACATTTCCGTGACGCGGCCCCTTTAAATCTGGGACCTCCCCGTTGGAGCCAAGGGAGGGCTCCACTGCGCCTGCGCGCGCCTGCCTCTCCTGGCTGGAGACAGGGCTAGGGAGCGTCTGCAAAGTGCAAACGCCAATAGGTCAATAAGGGCTCCTCTACAAAAGGCAAAACCTGGTCCAAGCAGAAAAAAATAAATAAATAGAAACTATTGACAATTTTTTACTAGGAATTTATTATTTTATTAATAAGTAAATAATAAGAGGGAAAAAAAGAGCTGGAAGAGGGGAAAAAAAGAAGAAAAAAAGACCCCTCCCCTATTTATTTATTTATCCCCAATTATTATTACTTCCAATACTAATAATAATAATATTTGCAGTACTGTCAATCAATCACGTTGGCTCCCACAGACCATAGAACCATAGAATCATAGAATCAAAGAGTTGGAAGAGACCTCCTGGGCCATCCAGTCCAACCCTATTCTGCCAAGAAGCAGGAATATTGCATTCAAATCACCCCTGACAGATGGCCACCCAGCCTCTGTTTCAAAGCTTCCAAAGAAGGAGCCTCCACCACACTCCGGGGCAGAGAGTTCCACTGCTGAACAGCTTGGATGGTGTAGAGTTGGAAGAGACCTCATGGGCCATCCAGTCCAACCCCATTCTGCCAAGAAGCAGGAATATTGCATTCAAATCACCCCTGACAGATGGCCATCCAGCCTCTGCTTAAAAGCTTCCAAAGAAGGAGCCTCCACCACACTCCGGGGCAGAGAGTTCCACTGCTGAACAGCTTGGATGGTGTAGAGTTGGAAGAGACCTCATGGGCCATCCAGTCCAACCCCATTCTGCCAAGAAGCAGGAATATTGCATTCAAATCACCCCTGACAGATGGCCATCCAGCCTCTGCTTAAAAGCTTCCAAAGAAGGAGCCTCCACCACACTCCCTCCGGGGCAGAGAGTTCCACTGCTGAACGGCTCTCACAGTCAGGAAGTTCTTCCTCATGTTCAGATGGAATCTTCTCTCTTGTAGTTTGAAGCCATTGTTCCTTTGCGTCCTAGTCTCCAGGGAAGCAGAAAACAAGCTTGCTCCCTCCTCCTCCCTGTGGCTTCCTCTCACATATTTATACATGGCTATCATATCTCCTCTCAGCCTTCTCTTCTTCAGGCTAAACATGCCCAGCTCCTTAAGCCGCTCCTCATAGGGCTTGTTCTCCAGACCCTGGATCATTTTAGTCGCTCTCCTCTGGACACATTCCAGCTTAGGGTCAATATCTCTCTTGAATTGTGGTGCCCAGAACTGGACACAATATTCCAGGTAAAGTGGTCTAACCAAAGCGGAATAGAGCATGGGGAGCATGACTTCCCTGGATCTAGACACTATGCTCCTATTGATGGAGGCCAAAATCCCATTGGCTTTTTTTGCCACCACATCACATTCCTGGCTCATGTTTAACTTGTTGTCCACGAGGACTCCAAGATCATTTTCACACGTACTGCTCTCAAGCCAGGCATTGTCCCCCATTCTGTATCTTTGCATTTCGTTTTTCCTGCCAAAGTGGAGTATCTTGCACCACTGCGACCCCCACCAATGATGGACCAGGACCACACTGGGCACACAGACCCCTCCCCTATTTGCAGTAATGTCAATCAATCAGGTTGGCTCCAATCAATCACTGCTCACCTATTTGCAATACTGTCAATCAATCGCGTTGGCTCCCACAGACCACTGCGACCCACACCAATGACGGACCAGGACCACACTGGGCACACAGACCCCTCCCCTGTTGCAGAACTGTCAATCAATCACGTTGGCTCCAATCAATCACCCCTCCCCTATTTGCGGTACTGTCAATCAATCACGTCTTAGAAAAATACTCAGTATTTGCTTTTTTGTAATGAATGCTCCCATTCTGTTTTTTTATGAAAACTCCATGATGTTGCTCAGGTTAGTTTGGTAAGGATAAATATTAAAAATAGTCATTGTTAGATTTTGGATTTTAAGAATAGACCTCTTAGAAAATGCATAACTGTATAAATAGGGCCATTTATAAATTTGGACAGCTGATGTGGTGCAACTTCCATCAGTGCAAGACCAACTTACTTCTCTACTAACCAAGTAACGCATTTTCTAATGGTATGTATTATATTTTTTTCCCAATTTACAGATGTAGAAATTAGTAAATCATTGGATTTACTGTAGCCATACTAGATTGGAATGTGTCCAGAGGAGAGCGACTAAAATGATCAAGGGTGTGGAGAACAAGCCCTATGAGGAGCGGCTAAAGGAGTTGGGCATGTTTAGCCTGAAGACGAGAAGGCTGAGAGGAGGCATGATAGCCATGTATAAATATGTGAGAGGAAGCCACAGGGAGGAGGAGGGACCAAGCTTGTTTTCTGCTTCCTTGGAGACTAGGACGCAAGGGAACAATTCCTTCAAACTACAAGAGAGGAGATTCCATCTGAACATGAGGAAGAACTTCCTGACTGTGACAGCCGTTCAGCAGTGGAACTCTCTGCCCTGGAGTGTGGTGGAGGCTCCTTCTTTGGAAGCTTTTAAACAGAGGCTGGATGGGCATCTGTCAGGGGTGATTTGAATGCAATATTCCTGCTTCTTGGCAGAATGGGGTTGGACTGGATGATGGCCCATGACTGTGAGAGCCGTTCAGCAGTGGAACTCTCTGCCCCGGAGTGTGGTGGAGGCTCCTTCTTTGGAAGCTTTGAAACAGAGGCTGGACGGCCATCTGTCAGGGGTGATTTGAATGCAATATTCCTGCTTCTTGGCAGAATGGGGTTGGACTGGAGGATGGCCCATGACTGTGAGAGCCGTTCAGCAGTGGAACTCTCTGCCCCGGAGTGTGGTGGAGGCTCCTTCTTTGGAAGTTTTGAAACAGAGGCTGGATGGCCATCTGTCAGGGGTGATTTGAATGCAATTTTCCTGCTTCTTGGCAGAATGGGGTTGGACTGGAGGATGGCCCATGACTGTGAGAGCCGTTCAGCAGTGGAACTCTCTGCCCCGGAACGTGGTGGAGGCTCCTTCTTTGGAAGCTTTTAAACAGAGGCTGGATGGCCATCTGTCAGGGGTGATTTGAATGCAACATTCCTGCTTCTTGGCAGAATGGGGTTGGACTGGAGGATGGCCCATGACTGTGAGAGCCGTTCAGCAGTGGAACTCTCTGCCCCGGAGGGAGTGTGGTGGAGGCTCCTTCTTTGGAAGCTTCTAAACAGAGGCTGGATGGCCATCTGTCAGGGGTGATTTGAATGCAACATTCCTGCTTCTTGGCAGAATGGGGTTGGACTGGAGGATGGCCCATGACTGTGAGAGCCGTTCAGCAGTGGAACTCTCTGCCCCGGAGTGTGGTGGAGGCTCCTTCTTTGGAAGTTTTGAAACAGAGGCTGGATGGCCATCTGTCAGGGGTGATTTGAATGCAATTTTCCTGCTTCTTGGCAGAATGGGGTTGGACTGGAGGATGGCCCATGACTGTGAGAGCCGTTCAGCAGTGGAACTCTCTGCCCCGGAACGTGGTGGAGGCTCCTTCTTTGGAAGCTTTTAAACAGAGGCTGGATGGCCATCTGTCAGGGGTGATTTGAATGCAACATTCCTGCTTCTTGGCAGAATGGGGTTGGACTGGAGGATGGCCCATGACTGTGAGAGCCGTTCAGCAGTGGAACTCTCTGCCCCGGAGGGAGTGTGGTGGAGGCTCCTTCTTTGGAAGCTTCTAAACAGAGGCTGGATGGCCATCTGTCAGGGGTGATTTGAATGCAACATTCCTGCTTCTTGGCAGAATGGGGTTGGGCTGGATGATGGCCCATGACTGAGAGCCGTTCAGCAGTGGAACTCTCTGCACTGGAGTGTGGTGGAGGCTCCTTCTTTGGAGGCTTATAACCAGAGGCTGGATGGCCATCTGTCAGGGGTGCTTTGAATGCAATATTCCTGCTTCTTGGCAGAATGGGGTTGGACTGGATGGCCCAGGAGGTCTCTTCCAACTCTTGGATTCTAGTATTCTATGATTCTATGACTCTCTGGTCGGCACTTCCGGCTTCCTAGGCAAAACAATCCCCGGATGTAGCGCCACGGTCTTTCCCGTCGTCGTCACTTCCGGCCTGCTGCGAAAAAAAGTCCCAGGATGCGGCGCCGCTCCAGAGAGTCTCCAGAGGGAGGGCGGAGTCAAGTGAAGTGCCCGGATGTTCCTCCAGCGAAGGGAGGCGGGGGGAAGGAGGGAGGGCGGAGTCAAGTGCCCGGATGGATCCAAGATGGCGGCGCGGGTGGCCCTGAGGAGGAGAGAGTGAGCCCGGGAGGGAGGCCTGGCGGGGCCGGGAAGGGGAGCGGGCCGGGAAGGGAGGAAGGAAGGGCCGGCGGAGAGGGAAGGGGCCTCCCGGGGAGACCAAGGGGAGGAGGGCCGGGGAGGGAAGGGGGAAAAGTAGGCCCTGCCCGCCCTGCTCGGCCTTCCCTCCCTTCTCCCCCTCTGGAGGAATCCCAATCACCGTAGACTTTCAGGCTGGGGGGCTGCGACATTCCCAGGCTGCCTGGCCACCTTCCAGAAGCATTCTCTCCTGACCTTTCGCCTGCATCTGTGCCTAATGGCATCCAGACAAGAAACAATCAGAGCCAGCTAACACTTTCTCCCAGGCAGGGAGCAGCCAGGCTTTGTAGCTGCAAAAATATATTCAATGCCACCTGTCAGGGGTGCTTTGTAGCATTACCTACTGACCTTTCGCCTGCATCTGTGGCTAATGGCATCCAGACAGGAAACAGTCAGGGCCAGCTAACACTTTCCCCCAGCAAGGAAGCAGCCAGGCTTTGTAGCTACAAAGATATATGCAATGCCATCTGTCAGGGGTGCTTTGAAGCAGTCCCTACTGACCTTTCGCCTGCATCTATGGTTAATGGCATCCAGACAGGAAACAATCAGGGCCAGCTAACACTTTCTCCCAGGAAGGGAGCAGCCAGGTGTTGTAGCTGCAAAGATATTCGATGCCATCTGTCAAGGGTGCTTTGAATCATTCCCCGCTGACCTTTTGCGTGCATCTGTGGCTAATAGCGTCCAGACTGTAAATAATCAGGACCAGCTAACACTTCCCAACCAAGGATTCCCCCCCCCCCCCAGCAAGGAAGTAGCCAGGCTTTGTAGCTGCAAAGCTATTCAATGCCATCTGTCGAGGATGCTTTGAAGTATTCCCTCCCGACCTTTCGCCTGCATCTGTGGCTTATAGCATCCAGGCAGGAAACAATCAGGGCCAGCTAACACCTCCCAACCAAGGATTCCCCCCAGCAAGGAAGCAGCCAGGTTTTGATGCTGCAAAGCTACTCAGTGCCATCTGTCAGGAGTGCTTTGTAGCATTACCTACTGACTTTTCGCCTGTATCTGTGGCTAATGGCATCCAGGCAGGAAACAATCAGGGCCAGCTAACACCTCCCAACCAAGGATTCCCCCCAGCAAGGAAGCAGCCAGGTTTTGATGCTGCAAAGCTACTCAGTGCCATCTGTCAGGAGTGCTTTGTAGCATTACCTACTGACTTTTCGCCTGTATCTGTGGCTAATGGCATCCAGACAGGAAACAATCTGGGCCAGCTAACACTTCCCAACCAAGAAGCCCCCCCCAGCAAGGAAGTAGCCAGGCTTTGAAGCTGCAAAGCTATTCAGTGCCATCTGTCAGATGCTCTTTGAATGCGATTTCCTTGCGTCTTGGCAAGAGGTTGGACTGGATGGCCCATGAGGTCTCTGTTGCCTTGTGGCATCCTCTGTTTGGGAGGTGTTGACTATCACTTGATTGGGTTGATGTGAGTTTTCCGGGCTGTCTGGACCATGTTCCAGAAGCATTCTCTCCTGACGTTTCCCCTGCATCTGTGGCTAAAGGCATCCTCAGAGGTCGTGAGGTTTGTTGGAAACTAGACAAGCCGGGTTTAGACATATCCCTGTGGAATGATATCCAGGGTTCTTGAGGCAAGTGTGAATACCTCCCAACCAAGGATTCCCCCAGGCAGGGAGCAGGCAGGCTTTGAAGCTGCAAAGCTATTCAATACCATCTTGGAATGCGATTTCCCTGTTTCTTGGCAAGGGGTTGGACTGAATGGCCCATGAGGTCTCTGTTGCCTTGTGGCATCCTCTGTTTGGAAGGTGTTGACTATGACTTGCTAGATTCCCCCCAGGCAGGAAGCAGCCAGGCTTTGAAGCTGCAAAGCTATTCAATGCCATCTTGGAATGCGATTTCCCTGCTTGGGGGGAATCTAGCAAGCGATAGCATGGAGCAGGAGCCCTTATAGGGCAAAACCAACCGACCAACGTATTTTGCCTTTTGTATTTATAGATCATACCAGAGTTGGGTTGTTGTAGGTTTTTCCGGGCTATATGGCCATGTTCTAGAGGCATTCTCTCCTGACGTTTCGCCTGCACCTGTAGCAACCATCCTCAGAGGTTTGTTCAGAGGTCTGTTGGAAATGAGGCAAGTGGAGTGTGTATTGCTCGATTGAAGGGAGATATTGACTCTTAAGTTGGAATGTTTCCAAAGGAGGGCAATTAGAATGATCAGGGGTCTGGAGAACAAGCCCTATGAGGAGCGGCTGAAAGAGCTGGGCATGTTTAATCTGCAGAAGAGAAGGCTGAGAGGAGACAGGGTGAGGACCATGTCGAAATATGTGAGGAGACGTCCTAGGGAGGAGGAAGCAAGACTAGGACGCAATGGAACAAATATTTATTTATGTATTTATTTATTTACTAGCTTTACCCGCCACGCGTTGCTGTGGCCAACCTTCTCTCCCTCTTTCTCTCTTTCTTTCGCTCCTTCCTTCATTTCCTTTTCTTCTTTCCTTTCTTCCTTCTCTACCTGTTTACTTCCTTCCTTAGCTTTTTGCTCCCATCCTTCCTTCTCTTTATTTCTTTCCTTCCCTCCCTCTTTCTCTCCTTCTTTCTCTTCTTCCTTTGCACCGTCTTTCCTCCCTTCCCTTTTTTCTTCCCTTCTCTCCTCCTTCCTTCTCTTCCTCCTCCCTTTTTCTTTTCCTTCCTCTTTCTCGCCTTTCTTCCTTCTCTTTCTCTTTCCTTCCTTCCTTTGCTCTTGACTTCCAGACTTCCTTTTCTTTCTTTTCTTCCCTCCCTTTCTCTTCTTCCTTTGCTTTTTTCCTCTCTTCCCCTTCCCAAATTCCCCTTCCTTTCTTCCTTCCTTCCTTTTGACACCTTCCCTTCCCCTTCCCTTTCTTCTTTTTTCTTTCTTTCCTTTCCTCCTTCCTTCCTTTCTCCCTTCTTTCCCATCCTTCTCTCTCTGTATGCTTTCTTTCCTTCCTTTATTCTTTCATATACCTTTTCAACTTCTCCTTCCTTCCTTCATACACCTTCCCTCCCTCCCTCCCTTCCTTTCTTTCCTAACTTCCTTTCTCCCTTCTTTCCCATCCTCCTTCTCTCCCTTTCTTCTTTCTTTCCTTCCTTCCTTCTTTCATATACCTTCTCAACGTCTCCTTCCTTCCTTCCTTCCTTCCTTCCTTCCTTCCTTCCTTCCTTCCTTCATACACCTTCCCTTCCCTCCTTTCTCCTTCCTTCCTTCCTTCCTTCCTTCCTTCCTTCCTTCCTCCCTCCCTTCTTTCCCATCCTCCTTCTCTCCCTTTCTTCTTTCTTTTCTTCCTTTCTTGTTTCATATACCTTCTCAACTTCTCCTTCCTTCCTTCCTACCTACCTACCTACCTACCTACCTACACCTTCCCTTCCCCTTCCCATTTTTCTTCTTTCTTTCCTTCTTTCCTTCTTTCCCTAGCCCCCAGCGAGCACAGCCGGTTAAGCTCCAACTCCCAGGCCGGGGCTTCAGCGTCAGCGGGTAGGCCGCGTTCTAGAACTACAGTTCCCAGAGTGCATTGCGTGTGTACTTCCTCCCCTGGGCACTGCGCATGCTCAGTTAGTTTTTGTAATTGTGAGTTTGTTGAAATGTTGTTTGGAATTTTGATTCGCGTTGTGCATACCTTGTGGGTTGGGGTATGTGCACGGCAAATTTGGTGAGTTTTCGTTGTGGTTTTTTCGCGTTTTGCTGTCCCGTTGAACGCCCTTTCCCTTTTTATATATATAGATTTACGACATTTATTTATTTATTCACCCCGAAGGGGACTCAGAGTGGCTCACAAGGTATATATTATTAGCATAGCACAATACCAGCATTAAATATTATTATTGTACTATACCACTATATTGTAATATTATTAGTAATATTACATGTAATATAAATATATAATTATAATATCATATTGTTATCAGTATTATATTGCACTACATTATAATATTATAAATTATAAAGGCTTCAAACTACAGGAAAGAGAGGAGATTCCACCTGAATATGAGGAAGAACTTCCTAACTGTGAGAGCTGTTCAGCCGTGGAACTCTCTGCCCTGGAGTGTAGTAGAGACTCCTTTTTTGGAGGTGTTTAAGCAGAGGCTCGATGACCATCTGTCGGGAGTGCTTTGAATGCGATTGTCCTGCTTCTTGGCCGAATGGGGTTGGAATGGATGGCCCATGAGGTCTCTTCCAACTGAATGATTCTATGATTGACTTTGTAGCCCCAAGGCTACTTGGTACTGATTGACTTTGCAGCCGCAAAGCTTCCCAATGCTAATCAAGCTTGCCAATATATATATATATTTGTTTATTTACGGCATTTATATTCTGGTTAATGTGATTCCTATTCATTTACTCACATTGCTGTTTTCGATGTGCTGTGTGGGTGGGGAAGCTGGGCTGAAGGTCAGGAGCTCACCCTGACCCGGCTCCGAACTGTCAAGCTTTCGGTTGGCAAGATTTACTGCAGCTGGTGATTAACCTGCTGTGCTAAAGCCAGCTCGATTACATTTGCTTCAGACAAACGTTCTTTCCCGCGCTCTGGACAGTCCACAGATATATACAGTGTTCCCTCGCTACTTCGCGGTCCACTTTTAGCGGACTCACTGTTTTGTGGTTTCAAAAAAAAATTTAAATACCTATATCACCGTATTTTCACTGTTTCACGGGTTTTTTGCCGCCGCCGCTTTCCGAGGCGCTTTCCCTCCTCAGTCCTCCCTCCAGCCTTCACTTTATTTTAAGTTTATAAAGACTTAAAATAGTGTATAACTACTAAAATAATGTATAAATATTAAATTAAATATAGCATCCCTACTTTGCGGATTTTCACTTTTCACGGATGGTCCTGGAACGTAACCCCCGCGATAAGTGAGGGAACACTGTATAGTGTCCCTACTCTGCAGATTTTCACTTTTTGTGGGTGGTCCTGGAACTTAACCCCCGTGATAAGTGAGGGAACACTGTATAGCGTCCGTACTAAACGGATTTTCACTTTTCATGGGTGGTCCTGGAACGTAACCACCTGCGATAAGTGAGGGAACACTGTGTAGCGTCCCTACTCCGCGGATTTTCACTTTTCACGGGTGGTCCTGGAACGTAACCCCCTGCGATAAGTGAGGGAACACTGTGTAGCGTCCGTAATTCATGGATTTTCACTTTTCATGGGTGGTCCTGGAACGTAAATTCCGTGATAAGTGAGGGAACACTGTATAGCGTCTGTAATTTGCGGATTTTCACTTTTCATGTGTGGTCCTGGAACGTAACCCCCGCGATAAGTGAGGGAACACTGTATAGCATCCCTACTTTGTGGATTTTCACTTTTTGTGGGTGGTCCTGGAACGCAATCCTCGCAATAAGTGAGGGAACACTGTATAGCGTGCCTACTTTGTGGATTTTCACTTTTAGTGGGTGCTCCTGGAACGTAACTCCCGCAATAAGTGAGGGAACACTATAACGTCCCTACTTCACGGATGTTCACTTTTTGCGGGTGGTCCTGGAACATAACACCCGCGATAAGTAAGGGAACACTATAGCATCCCTACTTTGCGAATTTTCACTTTTTGCTTGTGATTTTGGAATGTAACCCCTGCGATAAGTGTGGGAACACTGTATAGCGTCTCTACTTCGCGGATTTTCACTCTTCACGGGTGGTCCTGGAATGTTAGACCCTCAGTAAGTGAGGGAACACTGTATATACTGCACTTGATTCCACTAGTTTCCAACAGACCTCTGAACAATCCTCTGAGGATGCCAGCCACAGATGTAGGTGAAACGTCAGGAAAGAATGCTACCGGAGCATGGCCATACAGCTTGAAAAACTCACAACAACCCGGTGATTCTGGCCACGCCAACCTTTGAAAACCCAGTATTCCCCCATCCATATGAAATGCATGGTTATGTTTCGAAAGCCTCTGTATGTTGACATTTGGCCCTCTGTGCGCCCCCAGCTTTGCCGGATCGGGTCTGGCTGTGGCCGAAGGGGAGCCGCGGAGGAGCAAGAAGACGTAAGGTATGTGTGATTCATGCCGCCCCGTTCTTCCGCCGCTTCTTAGCATAAGTAGAGCAAAGCAGAGGCGGGAAGGGTGGCTTGCTTCCGCTTTGAGCGGCCTGCCCTTTGGGCGAGCGGACTGACCGACTTTCCGGAGCTGTCAAGGAATAAATAGGCCTGGGAGGAGCCGTCACGCTCCTGGGAACCAGAACGGAAGTCTCAGGTCGGCATCAGGTGTTATTGTTCCCGGGTCAGATTAGTCTTGTCTGAATACGTCGGCTTCGTTATGTGTGGCGTCTCAGGGCTGGACTGGGGAATGCTGGTCCCGAGGTTTGTGCCTTCCTTCTTGCAAGAATCCAAAGCATTGGTTATGACTTAGGAAGCCTTGTCCGTCTTTGGGGATCTTCGCAGGAGCTTTTTGGTGGCTGCTCTCTTTGTTGTTTGCTTTGCCATCCTCCCTTAGACGGGGGAAGATGCTTGAGTCGCGGACTGATTGCTTAGAGGGAAAAGGGCTGTTTTCTTTGTTTACTTTTGAGATGCTTCTAATTCTATTGCTGATTTGTGTAGGATGGATTTGGCAAGTACGAGGGATGTTCATGAAAGGATTCCCTTGACCCACTTCCTGTGGGTTGAGAGCAATGAGACTTGAGTTTTGAGTCCTTATCTCCATGGGTACCACCTCGGGACATACCAAAACCAAGGTTACAACAATGTCTGTTATAGAACTCCAATATGCTGATGACAACGTCATCTGTGCGCATTCAGAAGAAGGCCTACAAGCTACTCTAAACACCAAGAACGTCAAGAAAACCCAAGTGCTCTCCCAGCAGTCACCAGCCCATCCCTCTCCAATGCCAGAAATACAGCTTAATGGTGTAACATTAGGAAATGGGGACCCTTTTCCACTCCTTGGCAGCCACCTCCCCACAAAAGTCAACATTGACCCAGGCCTCACAACCTCTGAAGATGCCTCCCATAGATGCTTTGCCATCCTCCCTTAGACGGGGGAAGATTCTTGAGTCGCGGGCAGATTGCTTAGAGGGAAAAGGGCTGTTTTCTTTGTTTACTTTGGAGATGCTTCTAATTCTATTGCTGATTTGTGTAGGATGGATTTGGCAAGTACGAGGGATGTTCATGAATGGATTCCCTTGACCCACTTCCTGTGGGTTGAGAGCAATGAGACTTGAGTTTTGAGTCCTTCTCTCCATGGGTACCACCTCGGGACATACCAAAACCAAGGTTACAACAACGTCTGTTATAGAACTCCAATATGCTGATGACAACGTCATCTGTGCGCATTCAGAAGAAGGCCTACAACAGTGGTTCTCAACCTTCCTAATGCCGTGACCCCTTAATGCAGTTGCTCATGTTGTGGTGACCCCCCAACCAAATTTGGCACAATTACCCGATACACCCAAATTTGAATACTGGTGGGGTTGGGGGGGGGGGTTGGTTTTGTCATTTGGGAGTTGTAGGTAAAGGATTTATTTATTTATTTATTATTTATTTATTTATTTACTTCACTTGTATACCGCCATTCTCAGCCCTAAGGCGACTCATAGCGGTTTACAACAATCAAGCAAAAACAAGGCGAACAATCAAGGCAAAAATTCAATGCGGTATCAACAGGTACTTAAAAACAATTAACACAGAAGCAGGTTAAGCCATTAACAATAATAGACAGTCAATCAATTGGCGTCTCATAACTAGAATCAAGATCCAAACTCGTCAGTCGTAGTTCCATTTCCTGAAATTCATTGCACTTTTTATTCAAGCGCCTGTTCGAATAACCAAGTCTTCACTCTTCTCCGGAATACCATCAGTGAGGGATCCAATCTGATGTCCGTGGGAAGGGCGTTCCACAGCCGAGGGGCCACCACAGAGAAGGCCCTGTCCCTCGTCCCCGCCAGCCGCGCCTGTGATGCAGGCAGGATCGAGAGCAGGGCCTCCCCGGAAGATCTCAAAGTCCTGGTGGGTTCATAGGTGGAGATGTGGTCGGATAGGTAGCTTGGGCCAGAACCGTTTAGGGCTTTATAGGCCAACGCCAGCACCTTGAATTGAGCCCGGTAGCAAATCGGCAGCCAGTGGAGCTGGTACAGCAAGGGGGTTGTATGCTCCCTGCGTCCCGCTCCTGTTAGTATCATGGCTGCCGCACGTTGGACCAGTTGGAGCTTCCGGGCCGTCTTCAAAGGCAACCCCACGTAGAGAGCGTTGCAGTAATCTAGACAGGATGTAACCAGAGCGTGTACCACCGTGGCCAAGTCAGACTTCCCAAGGTACGGGCGCAGCTGGCGCACAAGCTTTAACTGTGCGAATGCTCCCCTGGTCACCGCCGAGACCTGGGGCTCCAGGCTCAGCGATGAATCCAGGATCACACCCAAGCTGTGAACCTGCACCTTCAGGGGGAGTGCGACCCCATCCAGCACAGGTCGATCGCAAACCAGACCGGGGTATAGGGTGGCAACCTGTGTTGGACGGGGTTACACTCCCCCTGAAGCCACAGGTCCGCAGCTTGGGAGTCCTCCTGGACTCATCGCTCACGCTTGAGGCTCAGGCGTCGGCGGTGGCCGGGAGGGCTTTTGCACAACTGAGACTTGTGCGCCAGCTATGTCCGTACCTCGCTAAGGCTGATCTGGCCGGGGTGGTCCATGCCTTAGTCACCTCTAGACTGGATTACTGCAATGCGCTCTACGTGGGGCTGCCCTTGAAAACGGCTCGGAAATTCCAACTGGTCCAACGGGCAGCAGCCAGGATGTTAACGGGGGCCCATTACAGAGAGAGGTCAACCCTCCTGTTTAAGGAGCTCCACTGGCTGCCGTTCATTTTCCGAGCCCAATTTAAGGTGCAGGTGCTTACCTACAAAGCCCTGAACGGTTTGGGACCACCCTACCTGTGTGACCGCATCGCTGTCTACGAACCCACACGCTCACTCCGGTCATCAGGAGAGGCCCTGCTCGTGATCCCGCCTGCGTCACAGGCGCGTTTGGTGGGGACGCGAGACAGGGCCTTCTCTGTGGTGGCCCCCCGCCTCTGGAATGCCCTCCCGAAAGATCTCAGACAGGCCCCTACTTTGGCAGTTTTCAGAAAGAACCTGAAAACCTGGCTGTTCCAACGTGCCTTTTCAGATTAGGAACCCCACTACCAAACCCCAGAAGCACTTTGGTAGAGCCAAGATCACTGCTCATCGCACACTGCACTTGATTTTAATCCCATATCCCTCCGACACTTCAGCACTTTTTAATCCTGTACCCCTACTCTGGCCGGCTCAGTTTTTAATAATTGTCTGTTGTATTGCTATTGTTTATTGTTTTCTGCTTTAACTGTTTTATTTGCTGTGTACTGTATTGTTGTATTGTGTTGGGCTCCGGCCTGTTGTAAGCCGCATCGAATCCCTTGGGAGATGCTAGCGGGGTACAAATAAAGTTATAAGAATAATAATAATAACTAGCTGTACCCGCCACGCGTTGCTGTGGCCAACCTTCCCCCTATCTCCCCTTCTTTCCCTCCTTCCTTCACTCCGTTTCCTTCCTTCCTTCCCGTCTTTCCTTCACTTCTTCCTTCCTTCTCTATCGCTTTCCTTCCTTCCCCCTTTTTCTTTCTCTTCTGCTGTCTCTCTTTTCTTCCTTCTCTCTTTCCTCCTTTCTTTCCCTCCCTCTTTCTCTACATTTTATCCCCTTCCTTCGCTCCCTCGTTCCTTCCTTCTTCCTTTTTCTCTTCTGCTGTCTCTCTTTTCTTCCTTCTCTCTTTCCATCTTTCCTTCCCTCCCTCTTTCTCTACATCTTCCTCCCTTCCTTCGCTCCTTCTTTCCTTCCTTCTTTCCCTTTTTTCTTTCCTTCTCTCCTTCCTTCTCTAACTTTCCTTCCTCCCCCCTTTTTCTTTCCCTTCCTCTTTCTCTCCTTTCTTCCTTTTCTACCTCATTCCTTCCTTCCTTCTTTCTTTCCCTTCCTCTTTCTCTCCTTTCTTCCTTTTCCACCTCATTCCTTCCTTCCTTCTTTCTTTCCCTTCCTCTTTCTCTCCTTTCTTCCTTTTCTACCTCATTCCTTCCTTCCTTCTTTCTTTCCCTCCCTCTTTCTCTCCTTTCTTCCTTGACAGATTAGAAGGGGGCGTGGCTTGGAGGTAACGTGAGGAGGGTAAGAGGGAGGAGGGGAGGGGGGATGGGTTTAGAAGGGGTGCCGCACGGGGGGGGTGAGGGCGCACGCGCGCGTGCGTGTGTGTGCCGCGCGGGGGGGGGGTGAGGGGGGCGTGCGCACGTGTTTGTGTGCCACGCCGGGGGGGTGAGGGGGCGCATGCGCGCGTGTGTGTGCCGCGCCGGGGGGGTGAGGGGGCGTGCGCGCGCGCGTGTGTGTGTGCCACGCCGGGGGGGGTGAGGGGGCACACGCGTGTGGGTGTGTGTGTGTGTGCCATGCCGGGGGGGGGTGAGGGGGCGCGCACGTGTGTGTGTGTGCCGCGCTGGGGGGGGAGGGTGAGGGGCCATGTGTGCGCGCGCGTCGGGGAGTTTGCGCCAGTGCGCATGCTCAGTTGTTTTGCCGTTTTTTGTGGTTGTTGTTGTGTGGTTTTGATTTCTGTGTGGATTAGTTTGTACCTAGTGGGTTGTCCTTGGGGCATGGCAATTTTGGTAGAGTTTTGTGGAGGGGTTTTAGAGTTTTGCTTCCCCGTTGGATGCCAGTAGGAAATTTATATATATAGATAATTGTAACCCTATACCCTGTTTGGCCTTGCAACTGACCAGGAGGACCTCTGTCTTGTCTGGATTCAATTTCAATTTGTTCGCCCTCATCCAGACCGTCACAGCGGCCAAGCACCGGTTCAGGACTTCGACAGCCTCCTTAGTAGCAGGTGGGAAGGAGTGACATTATGTCCAGTCATGTCTGACTTGGGTGTGGTGCTCATTTCCATTTCTAAGCCAAAGAGCCAGCGTTGTCCGTAGACAGCTCCAAGGTCATGTGGCCAGCATAACTGCAGGGAGCCGCGAAGGAGCCCCCGGCTTCCTTGAGGTTTCGTCATTTGGCGAAGCCGTGAGGGAGCCGAGGCAGCCTTCACGCGAGCCCCTCCTGGGCTCCCCCACGGGGCCCCCCAAATGGCGAGGCCGCGAAGGAGCCCAGGGAGGGCTCGCAGCCTTGTGTGCGGGGTGTAAGGAGGCGGCCTCACGACCCCTCCAAAATGGCCAAACGACCCCCTGGGGGGTCGCGACACCCAGGTTGAGAACCGCTGGCCTACAAGCTACTCTAAACACCAAGAACGTCAAGAAAACCCAAGTGCTCTTCCAGTAGTCACCAGCCAAGCCCTCTCCAATGCCAGAAATACAGCTTAATGGTGTAACATTAGGAAATGGGGACCCTTTTCCACTCCTTGGCAGCCACCTCCCCACAAAAGTCAACATTGACCCAGGCCTCACAACCTCTGAAGATGCCTCCCATAGATGCTTTGCCATCCTCCCTTAGACGGGGGAAGATTTATTTATTATTTATTTATTTATTACATTTATTGACCGCCCCTCTCAGCCCGGAGGCGACTCGGGGCGGTGAACAGCACAAAAAAGAGACAGTGTACAGCGGGTCTAGACATACAATACAGACAGATACAACACAACATACACTTATACTAAAAATCCGCTTCGTCAAGTCCTGGGGTCATAGCCAAAAATCGCAGTCCTAATTCATTCCAGTGTCAATTAACTATACTTAGCTGAAGGCCTGCTCAAAGAGCCATGTTTTTAGGCCCCTACGGAAGGCCATCAAGGAGGGCGCCTGTCTAACCTCAGTCGGGAGAGTGTTCCACAGCCGGGGGGCCACCACCGAGAAGGCCCGCTCCCTCGTCCCCGCCAGACGTGCCTGTGAGGCAGGCGGGACCGAGAGAAGGGCCTCCCCGGATGATCTCAAGGCCCTCGTGGGCTCGTAGGCCGAGATGCGGTCTGCAAGGTATTTTGGGCCGGAACCGTTTAGGGCTTTGTAGGAAAGCACCAGCACCTTAAATTGGGCCCGGTAGCAGATCGGCAGCCAGTGGAGCTGGGACAGCAGAGGCGTTGTGTGCTCTCTGCGTCCAGCTCCCGTTAACAACATGGCTGCCGCGCGCTGGACTAGCTGAAGCTTCCGGGCCGTCTTCAAGGGCAGCCCCACGTAGAGAGCGTTGCAGTAGTCAAGGCGGGATGTGACCAAAGCGTGTACCACCGTGGCCAAGTCAGACTTCCCAAGATACGGGCGCAGCTGGCGCACGAGCCTGAGCTGTGCAAATGCTCCCCTGGTCACCGCTGAAACCTGGGGCTCCAGGCTCAGCGATGAGTCCAGGGTCACACCCAAGCTGCGAACCTGCGCCTTCAAGGGGAGTGCGACCCCGTCCAGCACAGGCTGTAACCCTATACCCTGTTCGGCCTTGCGACTGACCAGGAGTACCTCTGTCTTGTCTGGATTTAGTTTCAGTTTGTTCGCCCTCATCCAGACCATTACAGCGGCCAGGCACCGGTTCAGGACTTCGACGGCCTCCTTAGTAGCAGGTGGGAAGGAGTGACAGAGTTGGACGTCATCTGCGTACAGGTGACACCGCACCCCAAAACTCCGGATGATCTCACCCAGCGGCTTCATGTAGATGTTAAACAACAAGGGGGACAAGATGGAACCCTGAGGAACGCCACAGGTCAACGGCTGTGGCGTTGAACAGGAGTCCCCCAACAACACCTTCTGAGTACGACCCTCCAGGAATGACCGGAGCCACTGCAGAGCAGTGCCCCCAAGGCCCATCCCTGCAAGGCGCCCCAGAAGAATACCGTGGTCGACGGTATCGAAGGCCGCTGAGAGGTCCAGGAGCACCAACAGGGACACACTCCCCCTGTCTAGCTCCCGGCGCAGATCATCCACTAAGGCGACCAAGACCGTCTCGGTACCATGTCCCGGTCTGAAACCAGACTGTGCCGGATCCAGATAATCCGTGTCTCCCAAGAATACCTGGAGTTGTGAGGCCACCACGCTTTCCATGACTTTGCCCAAAAAGGGAAGATTGGAAACAGGCCGAAAGTTGTCCAATTTAGTGGGATCCAGTGATGGTTTCTTCAACAGCGGCTTTATAATAGCCTGTTTTAGGCTCGCTGGAATCTTGCCCTCCCGAAGGGAGGCATTAACCACCACCGTTACCCACTCGGCCAATCCCCCTCTGGCCTCCTTAAGAAGCCAGGATGGGCAGGGGTCTAGGATGGACGTGGTGGGCCTCATTCCTCCAAGTATCTTGTCCACATCCTCGGGTTTCACAAACTGAAAAGATTCTTGAGTCGCGGGCAGATTGCTTAGAGGGAAAAGGGCTGTTTTCTTTGTTTACTTTGGAGATGCTTCTAATTCTATTGCTGATTTGTGTAGGATGGATTTGGCAAGTACGAGGGATGTTCATGAATGGATTCCCTTGACCCACTTCCTGTGGGTTGAGAGCAATGAGACTTGAGTTTTGAGTCCTTCTCTTCATGGGTGCCACCTCGGGACATACCAAAACCAAGGTTACAACAACGTCTGTTATAGAACTCCAATATGCTGATGACAACATCATCTGTGCGCATTCAGAAGAAGGCCTACAACAGTGGTTTTCAACCTTCCTAATGCCGTGACCCCTTAATGCAGTTCCTCATGTTGTGGTGACCCCCCAACCAAATTTGGCACAATTACCCAATACACCCACATTTGAATACTGGTGGGGTTGGTGGGGGGGGGGGGGTTGGTTTTGTCATTTGGGAGTTGTAGGTAAAGGATTATTTACTTTACTTTACTTTACTTTACTTTACTTGTATACCGCCATTCTCAGCCCTAAGGCGACTCATAGCGGTTTACAACAATCAAGCAAAAACAAGGCGAACAATCGAAGGCAAAAATTCAATGCGGTATCAACAGGTACTTAAAAACAATTAACACAGAAGCAGGTTAAGCCATTAACAATAATAGACAGTCAATCAATTGGCGTCTCATAACTAGAATCATGATCCAAACTCGTCAGTCGTAGTTCCATTTCCGGGGAGCGGCTGTCAGCCCTAGCTTCTGCCAACCTAGCAGTTCGAAAACATGCAAATGTGAGTAGATCAATAGGTACCGCTCCGGCGGGAAGGTAACGGCGCTCCATGCAGTCATGCCAATGGCCACATGACCTTGGAGGAGTCTAGGGACAACGCTGGCTCTTCGGCTTAGAAATGGAGATGAGCACCACACCCCAGAGTCAGGCATGACTGGACTTAATGTCAGGGGACTACCTTTACCTTTACCTTTAGCATCTCCCAAGGGATTCGATGCGGCTTACACAGGCCGAAGCCCAAAACACAATACAACAATACAATACCCAAAGCAAATTAAAAACAGTTAAGCAGGAAAACAGTAACAATACAACAAGACATTATTAAAAACTGGGCCGGCCGGAGTAGGGGTACAGGATTAAAAAGTGCTGATGTGGCGGGAGGAATATAGGATTATAATGTAAGTGCAGTGTGCGATGAGCAGTGATCTTGGTTCTACTAAAGTTCTTCTAGGATTTGGTGCTGGAGGTTCCTAATCTGAAAAGGCACATTGGAACATTGGAACAGCCAGGCTTTCAAATTCTTTCTGAAGACTGCCAGTGTAGGGGCTTGTCTGAGATCTTTCGGGAGGGCGTTCCAGAGTCGGGGGGCCACCACAGAAAAGGCCCTGTCCTGCGTCCCCACCAAGCACGCTTGCGACGCGGGCGGGATCACGAGAGGGCCTCTCCAGATGACCGGAGTGAGCGTGTGGGTTCGTAGACAGCGATACGGTCACGCAGGTAAGGTGGTCCCAAACCGTTCAGGGCTTTGTAGGTGAGCACCTGCACCTTAAATTGGGCTCGGAAAATAAATGGCAGCCAGTTATTTATTTATTTGTCGTGTCAGAGCAACCAGTCCATTATATATTACATTTCTAACAGAACAAGCAAACAGACAGAAAAATACACAACTTGTGAGTTTGGTAGTTGGTTAAATGTCCTTTGACCAGTATCTGGCCACTTGGAGTGCCTCTGGTGTTGCTGCAAGGAGGTCCTCCATGGTGCATGTGGCAGGGCTCAGGTTGCATTGCTGCAAGGGGTCAGTGGTTTGCTCTTCTCCACACTCGCATGCCGAGGATTCCACTTTGTGGCCCCATTTCTGGAGGTTGGCTCTGCATCTCGTGGTGCCAGAGCGCAGTCTGTTCAGCGCCTTCCAAGTCGCCCAGTCCTCTGTGTGCCCAGGGGGAGTCTCTCATTTGGTATCAGCCATTGATTGAGGTGCTGGGTTTGGGCCTGCCACTTTTGGACTCTCGCTTGCTGGGGTGTTCCAGCGAGTGTCTCTGTAGATCTTAGAAAACTATGTCTAGATTTAAGTCGTTGGCGTGCTGGCTGATATCCAAATGGGATGGGCTGGAGATGTCTCTGCCTTGGTCCTTTCACTATTGGTTGCTACTTCCCGGCAGATGTCAGGTGGTGCAATGCCGGCTAAGCAATGTAATTTCTCCAGTGGTGTGGGGCGCAGACACCCCGTGATAATGCGGCAGCCAATGGAGCTCCTTGAACAGGAGGGTTGACCTCTCTCTGTAATGGGCCCCGGTTAACATCCTGGCTGCTGCCCGTTGTACCAATTGGAATTTCCCAGCCGTTTTCAAGGGCAGCCCCACGTAGAGCGCATTGCAGTAATCCAGTCTAGAGGTGACTAAGGCATGGACCACCCCGGCCAGATCAGCCTTAGCGAGGTAATAGATGCATGGCCATACAGCCCGGAAAACTTACAGCAACCCGTTGAATCTGGCCACGAAAGCCTTTGACAATCGGTCTTGGTTGCTGTTTGAGCCCAGAGGCCTTTGGGAGACTCTCCGCCCCGAGGTCACGGCTGAAGCCCAGAACTAGGTCAGCCATCTTGGTCAGGTCAGAGGTCACAAGCGTGGTAAACAAGGGTAATCCAGGATCAGGGATCGAGACATGAAGTAGGGCAAGGTGCTCAGGAATGGCGCAGGTGGCCCAGGGACTGAGGGACCTCTCGCCTCACCTGCCGGGTTGAGAAAGGCGGAGAGGGTCAAGGCCATCCTCCATCCCTCCCAAAGGAATGTATCTTCAGGAGACGATGGAATGGCAAGATCCAGAGCCCTAGGCCTTGTGGGTTTTGGACAGTTTAGGGCATCGTGTCTCAACCTGAGGGCTGGGGGGGGGGCTAGATGGCCATCTTATTGTTGCTATCACGTAGAGACTGGATGGCCATCTGTTGGGAGGGCTTGGGCAGAAGGGGTTTGGACTGGATGGCCCCCTTGAGAATATCTTCAACCTCTAGAATTCTATGATGTGGTGATGATGATAATGTAGAGGCTGGATGGCCATCTGTCGGGAGGGCTTTGATTGTGTCTGGATGGAAGTGGACTAGATGGCCCTTGTCAGGAGGGCTTTGATTGTGCCTTTCCTACTTGACAGAAGGGGGTTGGACTGGATGTCACCCGTGATGATGATGATGTAGAGGCTGGATGGCTATCTGTCGGGAGGGCTTTGATTGTGCCTTTCCTGCTTGACGGAAGAGGTTTGGACTGGATGGCCCTTGAAGGTCCCTCTCAATACTAGGATTCTGTGGTTCTGTTGTTGTTGTTACCATTAGGTAGAGGCTGGATGGCCATCCGTCAGGAGGGCTTTGATTGTGCCTTTCTGCTTGACAGAAGCGGGTTTATAGGATTATATGGTTTGATGATGATGATGATGTTGTAGAGGCTGGATGGCCACCGGTCGGGAGGGCTTTGATTGTGTCTGGATGGAAGTGGACTGGATGGCCCTTGTCAGGAGGGCTTTGATTGTGCCTTTCCTGCTTGACAGAAGGGGGTTGGACTGGATGTCACCCGTGAGAATGTCTTCAAGCTTTAGGATTCTATGGTTCTGTTGTTGTTACCATTAGGTAGAGGCTGGATGGCCATCCGTCAGGAGGGCTTTGATTGTGCCTTTCCTGCTTGATAGAAGAGGTTTGGACTGGATGGCCCTTGAGGGTCCCTCCTAATACTAGGATTCTATGGTTCTGTTGTTGTTGTTGTTACCATTAGGTAGAGGCTGGATGGCCCTCCGTTAGGAGGGCTTTGATTGTGCCTTTCTGCTTGACAGAAGCGGGTTGGATTGGATGTCACCCGTGAGAATATCTTCTAACTTTAGGATTATATGGTTTGATGATGATGATGATGATGATGTTGTAGAGGCTGGATGGCCACCGGTCGGGAGGGCTTTGATTGTGCCTTTCCTGCTTGATAGAAGAGGTTTGGACTGGATGGCCCTTGAGGGTCCCTCCTAATACTAGGATTCTATGGTTCTGTTGTTGTTGTTGTTACCATTAGGTAGAGGCTGGATGGCCCTCCGTTAGGAGGGCTTTGATTGTGCCTTTCTGCTTGACAGAAGCGGGTTGGATTGGATGTCACCCGTGAGAATATCTTCTAACTTTAGGATTATATGGTTTGATGATGATGATGATGATGATGTTGTAGAGGCTGGATGGCCACCGGTCGGGAGGGCTTTGATTGTGTCTGGATGGAAGTGGACTGGATGGCCCTTGTCAGGAGGGCTTTGATTGTGCCTTTCCTGCTTGACAGAAGGGGGTTGGACTGGATGTCACCCGTGAGAATGTCTTCAAGCTTTAGGATTCTATGGTTCTGTTGTTGTTACCATTAGGTAGAGGCTGGATGGCCATCCGTCAGGAGGGCTTTGATTGTGCCTTTCCTGCTTGATAGAAGAGGTTTAGACTGGATGGCCCTTGAGGGTCCCTCCTAATACTAGGATTCTATGGTTCTGTCGTTGTTGTTGTTACCATTAGGTAGAGGCTGGATGGCCCTCCGTTAGGAGGGCTTTGATTGTGCCTTTCTGCTTGACAGAAGCGGGTTGGATTGGATGTCACCCGTGAGAATATCTTCTAACTTTAGGATTATATGGTTTGATGATGATGATGATGATGATGTTGTAGAGGCTGGATGGCCACCGGTCGGGAGGGCTTTGATTGTGTCTGGATGGAAGTGGACTGGATGGCCCTTGTCAGGAGGGCTTTGATTGTGCCTTTCCTGCTTGACAGAAGGGGGTTGGACTGGATGTCACCCGTGAGAATGTCTTCAAGCTTTAGGATTCTATGGTTCTGTTGTTGTTACCATTAGGTAGAGGCTGGATGGCCATCCGTCAGGAGGGCTTTGATTGTGCCTTTCCTGCTTGATAGAAGAGGTTTGGACTGGATGGCCCTTGAGGGTCCCTCCTAATACTAGGATTCTATGGTTCTGTTGTTGTTGTTGTTACCATTAGGTAGAGGCTGGATGGCCCTCCGTTAGGAGGGCTTTGATTGTGCCTTTCTGCTTGACAGAAGCGGGTTGGATTGGATGTCACCCGTGAGAATATCTTCTAACTTTAGGATTATATGGTTTGATGATGATGATGATGATGATGTTGTAGAGGCTGGATGGCCACCGGTCGGGAGGGCTTTGATTGTGTCTGGATGGAAGTGGACTGGATGGCCCTTGTCAGGAGGGCTTTGATTGTGCCTTTCCTGCTTGACAGAAGGGGGTTGGACTGGATGTCACCCGTGAGAATGTCTTCAAGCTTTAGGATTCTATGGTTCTGTTGTTGTTACCATTAGGTAGAGGCTGGATGGCCATCCGTCAGGAGGGCTTTGATTGTGCCTTTCCTGCTTGATAGAAGAGGTTTGGACTGGATGGCCCTTGAGGGTCCCTCCTAATACTAGGATTCTATGGTTCTGTTGTTGTTGTTGTTACCATTAGGTAGAGGCTGGATGGCCCTCCGTTAGGAGGGCTTTGATTGTGCCTTTCTGCTTGACAGAAGCGGGTTGGATTGGATGTCACCCGTGAGAATATCTTCTAACTTTAGGATTATATGGTTTGATGATGATGATGATGATGATGTTGTAGAGGCTGGATGGCCACCGGTCGGGAGGGCTTTGATTGTGTCTGGATGGAAGTGGACTGGATGGCCCTTGTCAGGAGGGCTTTGATTGTGCCTTTCCTGCTTGACAGAAGGGGGTTGGACTGGATGTCACCCGTGAGAATGTCTTCAAGCTTTAGGATTCTATGGTTCTGTTGTTGTTACCATTAGGTAGAGGCTGGATGGCCATCCGTCAGGAGGGCTTTGATTGTGCCTTTCCTGCTTGATAGAAGAGGTTTGGACTGGATGGCCCTTGAGGGTCCCTCCTAATACTAGGATTCTATGGTTCTGTTGTTGTTGTTGTTACCATTAGGTAGAGGCTGGATGGCCCTCCGTTAGGAGGGCTTTGATTGTGCCTTTCTGCTTGACAGAAGCGGGTTGGATTGGATGTCACCCGTGAGAATATCTTCTAACTTTAGGATTATATGGTTTGATGATGATGATGATGATGATGTTGTAGAGGCTGGATGGCCACCGGTCGGGAGGGCTTTGATTGTGTCTGGATGGAAGTGGACTGGATGGCCCTTGTCAGGAGGGCTTTGATTGTGCCTTTCCTGCTTGACAGAAGGGGGTTGGACTGGATGTCACCCGTGAGAATGTCTTCAAGCTTTAGGATTCTATGGTTCTGTTGTTGTTACCATTAGGTAGAGGCTGGATGGCCATCCGTCAGGAGGGCTTTGATTGTGCCTTTCCTGCTTGATAGAAGAGGTTTGGACTGGATGGCCCTTGAGGGTCCCTCCTAATACTAGGATTCTATGGTTCTGTTGTTGTTGTTGTTACCATTAGGTAGAGGCTGGATGGCCCTCCGTTAGGAGGGCTTTGATTGTGCCTTTCTGCTTGACAGAAGCGGGTTGGATTGGATGTCACCCGTGAGAATATCTTCTAACTTTAGGATTATATGGTTTGATGATGATGATGATGATGATGATGATGTTGTAGAGGCTGGATGGCCACCGGTCGGGAGGGCTTTGATTGTGTCTGGATGGAAGTGGACTGGATGGCCCTTGTCAGGAGGGCTTTGATTGTGCCTTTCCTGCTTGACAGAAGGGGGTTGGACTGAATGTCACCCATGAGAATGTCTTCAAGCTTTAGGGTTATATGGTTTGATGATGATGATGATCATGATGTAGAGGCTGGATGGCCATCTGTCGGGAGGGCTTTGATTGTGCCATTCCTGCTTGACAGAAGGGGGTTGGACTGAATGTCACCCATGAGAATGTCTTCAAGCTTTAGGGTTATATGGTTTGATGATGATGATATAGAGGCTGGATGGCTATCTGTCGGGAGGGCTTTGATTGTGCCTTTCCTGCTTGACGGAAGAGGTTTGGACTGGATGGCCCTTGAAGGTCCCTCTCAATACTAGGATTCTGTGGTTCTGTTGTTGTTGTTACCATTAGGTAGAGGCTGGATGGCCATCCATCAGGAGGGCTTTGATTGTGCCTTTACTGCTTGACAGAAGGGGGTTGGACTGGATGTCACCCATGAGAATATCTTCAAGCTTTAGGTTTATATGGTTTAATGATGATGATGGTGATGATGATGATGATGTTGATGTAGAGGCTGGATGGCCATCTGTCGGGAGGGCTTTGATTTTGCCTTTCCTGCTTGACAGAAGGGGGTTGGAGTGGATGACCTTTTAGGGTCCCTTCTAATATTAGGATACTATGGTTCTGTTGTTGTTGTTACCATTAGGTAGAGGCTGGATGGCCATCTGTCTGGAGGGCTTTGATTGTGTCTCGATGGAATTGGACTGGATGGCTCTTGTCTGGAGGGCTTTGACTGTGCCTTTCCTGCTTGACAGAAGGGGATTGGACTGGATGTCACCCATGAGAATATCTTCAAGCTTTAGGGTTATATGGTTTGATGATGATGATGATGATGATGATGATGATGATGTAGAGGCTGGATGGCCATCTGTCGGGAGGGCTTTGATTGTGCCTTTCCTGCTTGACAGAAGGGGGTTGGACTGGATGTCACCCATGAGAATATCTTCAAGCTTTAGGGTTATATGGTTTGATGATGATGATGATGATGATGATGATGATGATGTAGAGGCTGGATGGCCATCTGTCGGGAGGGCTTTGATTGTGCCTCTCCTGCTTGACAGAAGGGGGTTGGACTGGATGTCACCCATGAGAATATCTTCAAGCTTTAGGGTTATATGGTTTGATGATGATGATGATGATGATGATGATGTAGAGACTGGATGGCCATCTGTCGGGAGGGCTTTGATTGTGCCTTTCCTGCTTGACAGAAGGGGGTTGGACTGGATGTCACCCATGAGAATATCTTCAAGCTTTAGGGTTATATGGTTTGATGATGATGATGATGTAGAGGTTGGGTGGCCATCTGTCGGGAGGGCTTTGATTGTGCCTTTCCTGCTTGATAGAAGGGGGTTGGACTGGATGGCCCCAGAGGTTCACTTCCAATACTAGGATTCTATGTATCTGTTGTTGTTGTTTTTGTTGTTGTTGTTCCTATTAGGTAGAGGCTGGATGGCCATCTGTTGGGAGGGCTTTGATTGTGTCTGGATAGAATTGGACTGGATGGCCCTTGTCAGGAGTGCTTTGATTGTGCCTTTCCTGCTTGACAGAAGGGGGTTGGAGTGGATGGCCCCTGAGGTTCACCTCCAATACTAGGATTCTATGGTTCTGTCATTGTCGTTGTTACCATTAGGTAGAGGCTGGATGGCCATCTGTTGGGAGGGCTTTGTTTGTGTCTGGATAGAATTGGACTGGATGGCCCTTGTCAGGAGGGCTTTGATTGTGCCTTTCCTGCTTGGCAGAATGGGGTTGCACTGGATGGCCCCTGAGGGTCTCTTCCAATACTAGGATTCTATGTTTCTGTTGTTGTTTCTGTTGTTGTTGTTCCTATTAGGTAGAGGCCGGATGGCCATCTGTCGGGAGGGCTTTGACTGTGTCTTCCTGTCTGGCAGAATGGGACTGGACTGGACGGTCCGTGTGTTTCCCTTCCAGTTCTATGACCCTACTGGCCTCCCTTCCCATTACAGATGTGGGGCATTGCCGAGCTCTCTGCTGACCGAGCCTTGTTGTCCCCCTCAGGGTCCGCCCCAATCGAGGAGGAGGTGTCCCGGTGGCCGCGGAAACGGGGTCCGTCCCCGCTCTGCCCGCGATGGCCGCCCTTCCCGGGAAGCGCAGCCGGCAGCAGGCGTGGCCGGAGGAGGAGGGCGACCGGGAGCACGGCCTCTACAGCCTGCACCGCATGTTCGACATCGTGGGCACCCACCTGACCCACCGCGACGTGCGCGTGCTCTCCTTCCTCTTTGTGGACGTCATCGACGACTACGAGCGGGGCATGATCCGCAGCGGGCGGGACTTCCTGCTGGCGCTGGAGAGGCAGGGCCGCTGCGACGAGACCAACTTCCGGCAGGTGCTGCAGCTCCTGCGCATCATCACCCGCCACGACCTGCTGCCCTACGTCACGCTCAAGCGCCGGAAGGCCGGTCAGTCGCCTGCTCCTTTCTCTTGAATTGTGCATGTTGCACAATTCAAAATATCGATTCCTTCAAATAATCCAGGCGAGATCTCTCTATCTTTCTCTCCTTTCAGATAGAAAAATAGAGAGATCTCGCCTGGATTATTAGAAGGAATCGATATTTTGAATTGTGCAACATGCCGTTAAATATCTATATAAATAAAAATGTAATGTAAGGCGGTATAGAAATACTGCAAATAAATAAATATAATAGTAATAATAACAATAATGTAGTACATAGGGTATAGTAATATATATTTAATTATAATTCATAGTGCTCGCTGTAACCTGCAATGTCATTGGAGGGAGGGTTTGTGATGGAAGCATGTTGATGTATCGCAAGCTGTTCACAGCGAAAATGGACTCTGAAGAAAGGTCTTGTCTTGTCTTGATGAATTAAGATCGATGGGTGAGAACGGACAGTGTTCCCTCACTTACCGCGGGTGTTACGTTCCAGGACCACCCTCAAAAAGTGAAAATCCACAAAGTAGGGGCATTATATGTAATATCTCACGTTGGCAAGCATATTTTATATTTTATACTTTTTTATATTTTATTTTTTGTATTTTATTTTATTTTTATATTTTATTATATTTAATATTTCATTTTTTAATATTTTATTTTTTATATTTATATTATCTTATTTTATTTTTATCTTATTTTATCTTATTTTATTTTTGATATTATTTCTTATTTTTATATTATTTTTATCTTATTTTATCTTATTTTATTTTGATATTATTTCTTATTTTTATATTATTTTTATATTATTTTTAATATTATTTTATATTTTACCATATATTTTATCAAGTGGCTGCTTGGGGTGTTCCTATTGGCCGAGGCTCAAAAGGGGGCAGCGCTTGGCCTTCCGGGCTTCTCGATTGTCCTCGGCTGTGCAGATAATTTTTTATATTTTATTTTATTTTTTATATTATTTTATATTTTATATTATTTTTTATTTTTAATATTATTTTATATTGTTTTATTTTACCGTATATTTTATCGAGCGGCTGCTTGGGGTGTTCCTATTGGCCGAGGCACAAAAGGGGGCGGGGCTCGGCCTTCCGGGCTTCTCGATTGTCCTCGGCCATGTAGATTTTTAAAATATTTTATTTTATTATTTTTACATTATTTTATTTTATTTTTTATATTATTTTAGTTTTTAGATTATTTTTAATATTATTTTATATTGTTTTATTTTACCCTATATTTTATCGAGCGGCTGCTCAGAGTGTTCCTATTGGCCGAGGCACAAAAGGGGGCGGTGCTTGGCCTTCCAGGCTTCTCGATTGTCCTCAGCCGTGTAGATTTTTTTTTATTTTTACATTATTTCATTTCATTTTTTATATTATTTTTATATTATTTTATATTATTTTATATTTTTAATATTATTTTATATTTTATATTTTATTTTTATATTATTTTTATTTTTAATATTATTTTAAATATTATTTTATATTTTATATATATTTTATTTTTCCATATATTTTATCGAGTGGCTGCTCGGGGTGTTCCTATTGGCCGAGGCACAAAAGGGTGCGGGGCTCAGCCTTCCGGGCTTCTCGATTGTCCACGGCCATGCAGATATTTTTTTATATATTATTTTATATTTTATTTTTACATTATTTTATTTTTTATATTTTATTTTTATAATTTAATTTATTTTATTTTTATTTTTATATTATATTATCTTATTTTTTTATATTATTTTTTATATTTTATATTTTATATATTTTTTATTTTACCATATATTTTATCGAGCGGCTGCTCGGGGTGTTCCATTATTTTTAATATTATTTTTAATATTATTTTATATTTTATATATTTTTTATTTTACCATATATTTTATCGAGCGGCTGCTCGGGGTGTTCCATTATTTTTAATATTATTTTTAATATTATTTTATATTTTATATATATTTTATTTTACCATATATTTTATCGAGCGGCTGCTCGGGGTGTTCCTATTGGCCGAGGCACAAAAGGGGGCGGGGCTCGGCCTTCCGGGCTTCTCGATTGTCCTCGGGCATGTAGATTTTTTAAATATTTTATTTTAATATTTTATTTTTACATTATTTTATTTTATTTTTTATATTATTTTAGTTTTTAGATTATTTTTAATATTATTTTATATTTTATATATTATATTTTACCATATATTTTATCGAGCGGCTGCTCGGGGTGTTCCTATTGGCCGAGGCTCAAAAGGGGGCGGCGTTCTGCCTTCCGGGCTTCTCGATTGTCCTCGGCCGTGCAGATATTTTTTTATATTTTATTATATTTTGTATATTATTTTTATATTATTTTATTTTCTATATTTTTTTATATTATTTGGGCTTCTCGATTGTCCTCGGACGTGCAGATATTTTTTTTATATTTTATTATATTTTGTATATTATTTTGTATATTATTTTATTTTCTATATTTTTTTATATTATTTGGGCTTCTCGATTGTCCTCGGCCGTGCAGATATTTTTTTTTATATTTTATTTTATTTTTTATTTTTACATTATTTTATTTTTATATATATTATTTTTATATTATTTTATTTTTATATTATTTTATATTTTTTAATATTATTTTAATATTATTTTAATATTATTTTTAATATTATTTTATATTGTTTTATTTTACCATATATTTTATCGAGCGGCTGCTCGGGGTGTTCCTATTGGCCGAGGCACAAAAGGGGGCGGGGCTCGGCCTTCCAGGCTTCTCGATTGTCCACGGCCATGCAGATATTTTTTTATATATTATTTTATATTTTATTTTTACATTATTTTATTTTTTATATTTTTTTATATTTTATATTATTTTTATATTATATTATCTTATTTTTTATATTATTTTTTATATTTTATATTTTATATATATTTTATTTTACCATATATTTTATCGAGCGGCTGCTTGGAGTGTTCCTATTGGCCGAGGCATAAAAAGGGGCGGCGCTCGACCTTCCGGGCTTCTCGATTGTCCTTGGCCGTGCAGATATTTATTTTATATTTTATTTTATTTTTTATATTATATTATCTTATTTCTTATATTATTTTATACTATTTTATATTATTTTATTTTTTGTATTATTTTTATTTTATTATATTATTTTTATATTTTTTTTATTTTTTATATTATTTTTAATATTATTTTATATTTTATATATATTTTATTTTACCATATATTTTATCGAGCGGCTGCTCGGGGTGTTCCTATTGGCCGAGGCCCAAAAGGGGGCGGGGCTGGGCCTTCCGGGCTTCTCGATTGTCCTCGGCCGTGCAGATGACGCTCCTTCTTCCTTCTTGCAGTCTGTCCGGACCTCGTCGACAAGTATTTAGAAGAGACCTCCATCCGCTACGTGACGCCGCGAGCCCATAGTGGCACCAAGCAGGTCCCTGCCCATCAACACAAATCTGGTGAGACCCCCAACCTAGACCCTTGGGTCCTTTTCGAGCTGTGTATCCCACGGTTTCTCCCATTTTGAGAGCATTCCCTCCTCCTGCATGGAGTCAACGTGTTGTCGAAGGTTTCACGACCGGAATCACAGGGGTGTTGTTGTTGTGTGGTCAATGTATCCTGGCAGCATTTTCTCCTTTTCCCGTTTTACCTGCATCCTCAGAATGCACTTTAACTATTCGTTGGATTGCGCTCTGAACCAAATTTGGCACAAATACCCAATACTGGAGTTGCTGGGATTTATAGTTCACCTAAAATCAAAGAGCCTTCTGAACTCCGCCAATGATGGAACTGAATCAAACAGGGCACACAGAATTTCCATGACCAAGAGAAAATACTGGGAAGGTCTGGTGGACATTGACCTTGAGTTTTTTGGAATTGTAGTTCACCTACACCCAGAGGTGAACTCAAGCAATGATGGATCTGGATCAAACTTGGCACAAATACTCAATAGGCCCAAATATGAACACTGGTAGAGTTTGGAGAAAGTAGACATTGCCATTTGGGAGTTGTAATTGTTGGGATTTATCGTTCACCCGTAATAAAATAGCATTCTGAACCCCACCGATAGAATTGGACCAAACTTTCCACACAGAACCCCCATGACCAACAGAAGATACTATGTTTTCTAATGGTCTTTGGCGACCTCTCTGACACCCCCTCGCAACCCCCATGGGGGTCCCGACCCCCAGGTTGGGAAACACTGCTTTAAAGATTTCAGCAGGGATCCCATCAGGTCCGCTGGCTTTGGGGAGATGGCGGCGGGGTATAAATAAAGTCTTATTATTATTATTATTATTATTACTGGCATCTTCAAAGGATCTGATGGGGGTTTGTTTTGGGAAGTTTGGTAATATCGCTTAGGTAATTTCTAACAATGTTTTAAAGGGAAAAGCCAGTCTTTGCTTTTTGGTTTTTTATGAATGCTCCCATTAGAAATGCATAAGGATGTGGGTGAACTACAATTTCCGTAATCGTGCGTCAATCCTTCCCCAACCCCGCCAGTATTCAAAGTTAGCCATGTTGGCTCTGTGTGCCAAGTTTGGTCCAGATCCATCGTCAGCTGGGCTCGGTTATCTCCGGAGAAGGGTGAACTACAACTCCCAGATTCCCCAAACCCTGCCAGTATTCACAGTTGGCCATGTTGGCTCTTTGTGCCAAGTTTGGTCCAGATCCATCGTCAGCCGGGTTCGGTTATCTCTGGAGAAGGGTGAACTACAACTCCCACATTCACCAAACCCTGCCAGTATTCAAAGTTAGCCTTGTTGGCTCTGTGTGCCAAGTTTGGTCCAGATCCATCGTCAGCTGGGTTCGGTTATCTCTGGAGAAGGGTGAACTACAACTCCCAGATTCCCCAAATCCTATCAATATTCACAGTTGGCCATGTTGGCTCTGTGTGCCAAGTTTGGTCCAGATCCATCATTCACTGGGTTCAGTATTCTCTGGAGAAGGGTAGACTACAACTCCCAGATTCCCAGGGCAATCGCCCCCAAATCCTGCCAGTATTCACAGTTGACCATGTTGTTCTGTGTGCCAAATTTGGTCCAGATCCATCGTCGGCTGGGTTCACTGTTCTCTGGATGCAGGCGAACTACGACTCCCAGATTCTGACCACATTCACCCCAAACCCTGCCAATATGCAGTTGGTCATGTTGGTACTGTGTACCAAGTGTGGTCCAGATCCGTTGTTGGCTGGGATCGGTTTTCTTTGGAGAAGGGTGAACTACAACTCCCAGATTCCCAGGGCAATCACCCCCAAACCCTGCCAGTATGCACAGTTGGCCATGTTGGGTCTGTGTAGTAAGTTTGGTCCAGATCTGTTGTTAGCTGGGCTCAGTGGTCTATGGATGCGGGTGAACTACAACTCTTGGAAATCAAGGTCAGTTCCTCCCAATCCCCTCCAGTTTGTTCAGTTGGTTATGGGGCTTCTCTGTGCCAAGTTTGGTCCTGATCCATTGTTGGTGGGGGATCACAGTTTCTCTGGATGCAGGTGAGCTATAACTCCCATAAATCAAGGCCGGTGCCCCCTAAATGTCTCTAGTAGGTTCTGTTTGTCATGGGGAGTCTCTGTGCCAAGTTTGATCTAGGCCCGTCATTTGTGTGGTTTGCAGTAGTCTGTGAAAGTTGGAGCTGATTCAAGTGAAGGTACTGCAAATCCCATCATCAATGATCCATCCTCCCCCAAACTGCACCAGGACGTAAAGTGGGTCATGGGAGGGTCTATGTGCCGAGTTTCGTCCAGGTCCGTCTTTTGCGAGGGTTGCAGTGCTTGTTTGAAGTTGGATCAAAAGTGAGTGAAAGTACAGCGTACCCCATCATCCATGGTCCGGCCTCCCCAAACCTCACCAGGATGTAACATGGGTCACGGGGTTTCTGTGTACCAAGTTTGGTCCAGGACCGTCATTCGTGAGGGTAGTAGTGGTCATTTGAAGCTAGATCAAAAGCGGGTGAAAGTACTGCGTACCCCATCAGCTATGGTCCAGCCTCCCCAAACCACACCAGGATGCACCATGGGTCATGGGGTTTCTGTGTACCAAGTTTGGTCCAGGTCTGTCATTTGTGAGGGTCATTCGTGGGATTTCTGTGTACCAAGTTTGGTCCAGGTCCGTCATTCGTGAGGGTAGCAGTGGTCATTTGAAGCTAGATCAAAAGTGGGTGAAAGTACTGCGTACCCCATCATCCATGGTCCAGCCTCCCCAAACCACACCAGGATGTACCATGGGTCATGGGGTTTCTGTGTACCAAGTTTGGTCCAGGTCTGTCATTCGTGAGGGTCATTCGTGGGATTTCTGTGTACCAAGTTTGGTCCAGGTCCGTCATTCGTGAGGGTTGCAGTGGTCATTTGAAGTTAGATCAAAAGTGGGTGAAAGTACTGTGTACTTTCACCCACCATCATCTATGGTCCAGCCTCCCCAAACCGCACCAGGATGTACCATGGGTCATGGGGTTTCTGTGTACCAAGTTTGGTCCAGGTCCGTGATCCGTGAGTGTCATTCGTGGGGTTACTGTGTACCATGTTTGGTCCAGGTCCGTGTTTCGTGCGGGTTGCAGTGGTCATTTGAAGTTAGATCAAAAGCGGGTGAAAGTACTGCGTACCCCATTATCTATGCTCCAGCCTCCCCAAACCACACCAGGATGTACCATGGGTCATGGGGTTTCTGTGTACCAAGTTTGGTCCAGGTCTGTCATTCCTGAGGGTATTTTGTGAGGTTTCTGTGTATCAAGTTTGGTCCAGGTCCGTGTTTCGTGCGGGTTGCAGTGGTCATTTGAAGCTAGATCAAAAGCGGGTGAAAGTACTGCGTACCCCATCAGTTATGCTCCAGCCTCCCCAAACCACACCAGGATGTACCATGGGTCATGGGGTTTCTGCGTAACAAGTTTGGTCCAGGTCCGTGATTCGTGAGTGTCATTCGTGGGGTTACTGTGTACCAAGTTTGGTCCAGGTCCGTCATTTGTGAGGGCTGCAGTGGTCATTTGAAGTTAGATCAAAAGCGGGTGAAAGTACTGCGTACCCCATTATCTATGGTCCAGCCTCCCCAAACTGCACCAGGAAAGTGGGTCATGGGGTTTCTGCGTACCAAGTTTGGTCCAGGTCCGTGATTCGTGAGGGCCGCAGTGGTCATTTGAAGCTAGATCAAAAGCGGGTGAAAGTACTGCGTACCCCATCATCCATGGTCCAGCCTCCCCAAACCCCACCAGGATGTAACATGGGTCATGGGGTTTCAGTGTACCACGTTTGGTCCAGGGCTGTCATTCGTGAGGGTCATTCGTGAGGTTTCAGTGTACCATGTTTGGTCCAGGTCCATGTTTCGTGCGGGTTGCAGTGGTCATTTGAAGTTAGATCAAAAGTGGGTGAAAGTGCTCCGTACCTCATCATCCATCGTCCAGCCTCCCCAAACTGCACCAGGAAAGTGGGTCATGGGGTTTCTGCATACCAAGTTTGGTCCAGGTCTGTCATTCCTGAGGGTATTTTGTGAGGTTTCTGTGTATCAAGTTTGGTCCAGGTCCGTCATTTGTGAGGGCTGCAGTGATCATTTGAAGCTAGATCAAAAGCGGGTGAAAGTCCTGCGTACCCCATCATCCATGGTCCAGCCTACCCAGACTGCACCAGGACGTAAAGTGGGTCATGGGGTTTCAGTGTACCAAGTTGGTCCAGGTCCGTCATTCGTGAGGGTTGCAGTGGTCATTGGAAGTTAGATCAAAAGCGGGTAAAAGTACTGCGTACCCCATTATCCATGGTCCAGCCTCCCCAAACTGCACCAAGTAAGTGGGTCATGGGGTTTCTGCGTACCAAGCTTGGTCCAGGTCTGTCATTCGTGAGGGTCATTTGTGGGGTTTCCGTGTACCAAGTTTGGTCCAGGTCCGTCATTTGTGAGGGCTGCAGTGATCATTTGAAGCTAGATCAAAAGCGGGTGAAAGTCCTGCGTACCCCATCATCCATGGTCCAGCCTACCCAGACTGCACCAGGACGTAAAGTGGGTCATGGGGTTTCTGTGTACCAAGTTTGGTCCAGGTCTGTCAGTCGTGAGGGTCATTCGTGAGGTTTCAGTGTACCACGTTTGGTCCAGGTCGATCATTCATGAGGGTTGCAGTAGTCATTTGAAGTTAGAAACCCCATGACCCATGTTACATCCTGGTGGGGTTTGGGGAGCCTGGACCATGGATGATGGGGTACGTAGGACTTTCACCCGCTTTTGATCTAACTTCAAACGACCACTGCAACCCTCACAAATCACGGACCTGGACCAAACTTGGTACACAGAAACCCCATGACCCATGTCACATCTGGTGGGGTTTGGGGAGGCTGGACCATGGATGATGGGGTACGAAGTACTTTCACCCGCTTTTGATCTAACTTCAAACGACCACTGCAACCCTCACGAATGACGGACCTGGACCAAACTTGGTACACAGAAACCCCATGACCCATGTCACATCCTGGTGGGGTTTGGGGTGGCTGGACCATGGATGATGGATTACACAGTACTTTCACCCGCTTTTGATCTAACTTCAAACGACCACTGCAACCCTCACAAATCACGGACCTGGACCAAACTTGGTACACAGAAACCCCATGACCCATGTCACATCCTGGTGGGGTTTGGGGAGCCTGGACCATGAATGATGGGGTACGTAGGACTTTCACCCGCTTTTGATCTAACTTCAAACGACCACTGCAACCCTCACAAATCATGGACCTGGACCAAACTTGGTACACAGAAACTCCATGACCCATGTCACATCCTGGTGGGGTTTGGGGAGCCTGGACCATGGATGATGGGGTACGCAGTACTTTCACTCACTTTTGATCTACCTTCAAACAACCACTGCGACCCTCACGAATCATGGAGCTGGACCAAACTTGGTACACAGAAACCCCACCAATGACTCCCATGAATGACAGACCTGGACCAAACTTGGTACACAGAACTCCATGACCCACATCATCCATGGTCCAGCCTCCCCAAACCGCACCAGGATGTAACGTGTCATGGTTGGTCGTGTCAGGAGCGACTTGTGATGGACCTGGACCAAGTTTGGTCCAGGTCCGTCATTCGTGAGGGTTGCAGTGGTCATTTGAAGTTAGATCAGATGCCCATGAAAGTACAGTGTATCTCATTATCTATGGTCCAGCCTACCCAGACTGCACCAGGACGTAAAGTGGGTCATGGTTGGTCGTGTCAGGAGCGACTTGTGACGGACCTGGACCAAGTTTGGTCCAGGTCCGTCATTCGTGAGGGTTGCAGTGGTCGTTTGAAGCGAGATCCAAAGCGGGTGACAGTACTGCGTCGTTGTGTACTCGTTTTCCGAGGGCCGTGGGAGCATTTCCGCCCTTGAGCCTCTTCCCCGCTTGTGCCTTGCAGTGCCTGCCCACCACCCGCTGGTCTGCTGCTCCTCTTCGGGGCCCCAAATCTGTCCCAAGAGGTCCGGGCGGGGAAGGGCCCTCCTCAGTAACCAGCGGAAAAGAAGGAAGTCGGTGACGCCGGACCCGAAGGACAAACAGACGTGCGGTAAGGGCCTTTGGAGGGGGGAGAATGAGGAAGGAAGGAAGGAAGGGAAAGGAAGGAATGGAGAAAGAAAAGAGGGAAGGAGGAATAAAAGGAAGGAGGGGAGAGAAAGGAAAATGGAAAAGGAGTGGAGAATAAAGAAGGAAGGAAGAGAAGAGGAAAGGGGAAAGATATAGGGAAGGGAAGAAAGAAAAAGAAGGGAAGAGAAAGGAAGGAAGAAAAAGAGAAAGGAAGGAATACTATGGAAAGAGCAGGGAAGGTATATGAGGAAAGGAAGGAAGAAAACAGAGTGAAGATGTTTGTAGGAAAGGAAGGGAGGAAGGAAAGGGCGGAAGACAAAGGGAAGGGGAAATGAAGGGAAATGAAAGAAAGAAAAAGAGGGGGGAGAATGAGAAAGGAAGGAAGAAAGGGAAAGGGGAAAAAAAGGGAAAGAAAGCAATGGAGAAAGAAAGAAGGGAAAGAAAGGCATGGAGAAAGGAAGAGTATGGATAGAGCAGGGAAGGTATATAAGGAAAAGGAAGGAAGAAAAGAGAGTGAAGATGTTTGTAGGATAGGAAGGTAGGAAGGAAAGGGCGGAAGACAAAGGGAAGGGGAAAAGAAGGGAAAAGAAGAATTGAGGAGGAAGGAATGGAGAAAGAAAGAAGGGAAACAAAGGAATGGAGAAAGAAAGAGGGAAGGAGGAATAAAAGGAATGAGGGGAGAGAAGGGAAAATGGAAAAGATATAAGAGGAGGGAAAGAAAGAAAGAAAGGAGGGAGTGGAGAATAAAGAAAGAATGAAGGGAAAGAGGAAAGATATATGGAAGGGCAGAAAGAAAAAGAATGAGAAAAGAAGGAAGAAATAAGGGATAGAGAAAGAAAAAGAAGTGAAAGGAAGTAGGGGAAGAGCAGGGAAGGTATATGAGGAAAGGAAGGAAGAAAAGAGAGTGAAGATGTTTGTAGGAAAGGAAGGGAGGAAGGAAAGAGCTGGCCCAAAGAGTTACCATTGAGACCTAGGCCTGCTCAGAGTTGGAGAACGGAGTAAGCAGTTAGCCAATCGTCGGAATAGGGCACTAGCGATATTCTCCTTTGTTGACTTCGCTTCTCACTGCGGCTTTCCTTGCAGACATCCGCTTGCGGGTGCGGGCCGAGTACTGCCAGCACGAGACGGCCCTGGAGGGCAACGTCTTCTCCAACAAGCAGGACCCGCTGGAGCGGCAGTTTGAGCGCTTCAGCCAGGCCAACACCATCTTGAAGAGCCGGGACCTGGGCTCCATCATCTGTGACATAAAGTTCTCGGAGCTGACCTACCTGGACGCCTTCTGGCGCGACTACATCAACGGCTCGCTGCTGGAGGCCCTGAAGGGGGTCTTCATCACGGACTCCCTCAAGCAGGCGGTGGGCCACGAGGCCATCAAGCTCCTGGTCAACGTTGACGAGGAGGATTACGAGGTGGGGCGCCAGAAACTCCTGCGGAACTTGATGCTCCAGACGGCCCCTTGAACGGCAGCCGGCCGTTCCCCCTCCCTCCCCTTTCGTCCTCTCGGATGGATTTTTTAATTATTTTTTCCTCCCCCCTTTGCAAAAAAACCCCCCACAACAAGGAGAAAAGAACCACGGAAACCAACCCAACCTCCTTCCATGATGTCTCCTTCGAGACCTTATGTGAGGGATACGTGCTACTATTGTTGGTTTCGCTTTTCGGTTGGAAAAAAAAACGGGAGGCAGGGAAACGTCCGGAAGGCCCCGTTCTGTTTCCTCGAGTCTACTTTCCCTGTCGGCCATTTTGAAAGTCAACTGGAAGCAGGGAGGCACCCGGAAGGTGTTACTTTATAAACAGGAAGGAAAAGTTACATAAGTTTGTATCCCTGTCCACCATTTTGAAAATCAATGGGAGGCAAGGGATTTTCCGGAAGGGCCCATTGCCTACATTTACTTTGGTCTCCTTTCCCTGTCGGCCATTTTGAGAATCAGTGGGAGGCAGGGGAACTTCCAGAAGGGCCCATTGCCTAGATTTATTTTGCCCTCCTTTCCTTATCGGCCATTTTGAAAGTCAACCGGAGGCAGGGAAACACCCGGAAGACCCTGTTACCTAAGTTCCTATCCCTGTTGGCAATTTTGAGAATCAACGGGAGGCAAGGGAACTTCCGGAAGGGCCCATTGTATAGATTTATTTTGGTCTCCTTTCCCTGTTGGCCATTTTGAAGGTCAACTGGAGCCAGGGAAACACCCGGAAGGCCCCGTTGCCTAACTTCCTTTCCCTGTCGGCCATTTTGAGAATCAAGGGAGGCAGGGGAACTTCCGGAAGGGCCCATTGCATAGATTTACTTTGGTCTCTTTTCCTGCCGGCCACTTTGAAAGGTAACCAGAGGCAGAAAAACACCCGGAAGATCCCGTTAGTCAAGTTCCTTTCCCTGTCGGCCATTTTGTAAATCAGTGCAAGGCAGGAAGGCCCCATTGTCTGTAATCTCTCTTGAAAATCAGTGGAAATGTAGATAAAAGCGTGGAAGGCCTCGCTGCCTCTCAGGTTTCGCTAGGTCTCTTTTCCCTGTCGGCCATTTTGAAGAAGAGAGAGAGAACTTTAGGAGGCCCCACTGTCAGCCATTTTGAAGCTCAGTTAGGAAGCAGGGATTCTTCTGGAAGGTCCCGCTGCCTCTTAAGGTTGCCCTTTCCTGGTTGGCCATCTTGAAAATCAGGAAACAGGGAAACTTCTGGAAGATTTCCTTAGGTCTTTCTCTGTTGTCCATTCTGAAAAGCGATGGCAGAGGGAGAACTTCCAGAAGGCTCCATTGTTGGCCATTTTGAAGATCAGTGGGAGGCAGGGCAGGGATACTTCGGCAAGGTCTCCCAAGGTCTTCCCCCATCGGCCATTTTGAAGAGCGACAGGAGGCAGAGAACTAAGAGTAGGTCTCATTGTCGGCCATTTTGAAAATCAATGGGAGGTAGGGAAACTTCCAGAAGGTTTCCTGAGGTCTTCTTTCCCTGTCGGCCATTGTGAAGAGTGACGGGAGGGCGAGAACTTCTGGAAGTCCCCATTATTGACCATTTTGAAAATAGATGGGAGACAGAGATACTTCTGGAAGGTTTCCTGAGGCTGTCTTTTCCTGTCAGCCGTTTTGAAAAGGGCAAAAACTTCCAGAAGGCCCTGTTGTTGGCCATTTTGAAGCTCATCAAGAGGCAGGGATACTTTCCAAGGACCTTCTTTCCTTGTCGGCCATTGTGACGGGAGGGTGAGAACTTCTGGAAGGCCCTATTGCCAGTCATTTTGAAAATTGACGGGTGGAAGGGATATTTCTGGAAGGTTTCCTGAGGCCGCCTTTCCCCGTTAGCCATTTTGAAGAGGGAGAAAGCTTCCGAAAGGCCCCGTTGTCGGCCATTTTGAAAAATGATGGGAGACGGAGATACTTCCAGAAGGTTTCCTGAGGCCACCTTTCCCCGTCAGCCATTTTGAAGAGGAAGAAAACTTCCAAAAGGCCCCGTTGTCGGCCATTTTGAAAATTGACATTAGGCAGGGATACTTCCAGAAGGTTTCCCGAGGCCGCCTTTCCCTGTCAGCCATTTTGAAAAGGGGGAAAACTTCCAAAAGGCCCTGTTGGCCATTTTGAAAATTGACGGGAGGTGGGGATCCTTCCGGAAGGTTTCCCGAAGCCGTCTTTCCCTGTCAGGCATTTTGAAAAAGGAGAAAACTTCCAGACGGCCCCGTTGTCGCCATTTTGAAAATTGACGGGAGGTGGGGATAATTCCAGAAGGTTTCACAAGGCCGTCTGTCTCTGTCGGCCATTTTGAAAAAGGAGAAAACTTCCAGACGGCCCCGTTGTCTGCCATTTTGAAAATTGACGGGAGGTGGGGATAATTCCAGAAGGTTTCACAAGGCCGTCTGTCTCTGTCGGCCATTTTGAAGAGCCTTGGCCTTTTTGTTCGCTATTTTGAAAATTTACGGGAGGCGAGGATCCTTCCAGAAGGTTTCCTGAGGCCACCTTTCCCTGTCAGCCATTTTGAAAAGGGGGAAAACTTCCAAAAGGCCCTGTTGGCCATTTTGAAAATTAACGGGAGGCCGGGATCCTTCCGGAAGGTTTCCCGAAGCCGTCTTTCCCCGTCGGCCATTTTGAAAAGGGAGAAAACTTCCGGACGGTCCCGTTGTCGGCCATTTTGAAAATTGACGGGAGGTGGGGATAATTCCAGAAAGTTTCCCGAGGCCGTCTGTCTCTGTCGGCCATTTTGAAGAGCCTTGGCCCTGTGTCGTCTTCCCTTGTGCCGTCTCTCACTCCGTTTTGATTTTTCCTTCCCGCCGCCTCCCAAAATCGAATAAGACTGTTTTGAGGTTGAAAAAAAAGATTCACGAAATCCCAAGAAAAAAAAAGAAACAAACCTGAACTTGTGACAGGGAACATGTCGTGCCAGTGTATTATCATTATGATTATGATTAATTTTTCCTTTGAAGCTGTGAGTTTTGGCGGCATTTTCGGCACCGCCAAGAGCCCGAACCTGCTCGGAAAGAGACTCCGAATCCCATCGGGTGGATTTGTATGCAATCGAGGCATTGCACCCGGCCCCGTTTCGGCGGCGCTCCCGAAGCCACATTTCCCCCTTTTGTCCCGTCCATTTCGTGTGCCTTTTCTTCCCTCCGTTCGAGGGAGCCTCGGCCCTCCAAAGACGACAAAGGAACGCCCCTCGGGGAGTACAATTACGTATACGGCGTCAGAGTCAAAAAAAGACCCAAATCTTACGTTTCGGGGGGATTATTCACTCAGTTCTTCCTTTTTCCTTGGATTGGAATCGCTCGGAAATCGTCCGAAAACGGCATCCCGATTCGTGCCGAATTTTCTGCTTCCGGTCTTGGTTTTTCAAGATAGGTTTTCCGGAGCCACTGTTAAGACGTTTCGAATTGTTCTCTCCCGTTGTGGATAAGGAATTATTTTAGGAAAGTTTACCAAACAGGTCGTTTTTCTTTACTCCCCCCCCCCCCCCCCCAAGACAGTATTGGCTCCATCCAAAAATTCCCGGGGCTCCCATTTGTTTGTGTGCGTTTGAAAGGGGAATACTAATACCTTATTGGAAACCAATTCGGGGATTTAAAAAACAAAACCAAACCCACGGTCTGTTCCATGATCCTAAACTGATCTTTGTAAAGTATTGTTTTCTTCTTTTTGGAAAAAAATATATATACCACCACCCTGCAATGAGCCACGCTCCTGAATGTGTGTCTTGCTTTTAGGTTGACAGTGTTCCCTCACTTATCACAGGTGTTACGTTCCAGGATCACCCGTGAAAAGTAAAAATCCGCAAAGTACAGACACTATACAGTGTTCCCTCACTTATCGCAGGTGTTACGTTCCAGGATCACCCGTGAAAAGTGAAAATCCGCAAAGTACAGACACTATACAGTGTTCCCTCACTTATCACAGGTGTTACGTTCCAGGATCACCCATGAAAAGTAAAAATCCGCAAAGTACAGACACTATACAGTGTTCCCTCACTTATCGCAGGTGTTACGTTCCAGGATCACCTGTGAAAAGTGAAAATCCGCAAAGTACAGACACTATACAGTGTTCCCTCACTTATCACAGGTGTTACGTTCCAGGATCACCCATGAAAAGTAAAAATCCGCAAAGTACAGACACTATACAGTGTTCCCTCACTTATCGCAGGTGTTACGTTCCAGGATCACCTGTGAAAAGTAAAAATCCGCAAAGTACGGACGCTATACAGTGTTCCTTCACTTATCACGGGTGTTACGTTCCAGGGCCACCCGTGAAAAGTAAAAATCCGCAAAGTACAGACACTATACAGTGTTCCCTCACTTATCACGGGTGTTACGTTCCAGGATCACCTGTGAAAAGTAAAAATCCGCAAAGTACGGACGCTATACAGTGTTCCTTCACTTATCACAGGTGTTACGTTCCAGGGCCACCCGTGAAAAGTAAAAATCCGCAAAGTACAGACACTATACAGTGTTCCCTCACATATCGCGGGTGTTACGTTCCAGGATCACCTGTGAAAAGTAAAAATCCGCAAAGTACGGACGCTATACAGTGTTCCTTCACTTATCACGGGTGTTACGTTCCAGGGCCACCCGTGAAAAGTAAAAATCCGCAAAGTACAGACACTATACAGTGTTCCCTCACTTATCACGGGTGTTACGTTCCAGGATCACCTGTGAAAAGTAAAAATCCGCAAAGTACGGACGCTATACAGTGTTCCTTCACTTATCACGGGTGTTACGTTCCAGGGCCACCCGTGAAAAGTAAAAATCCGCAAAGTACAGACACTATACAGTGTTCCCTCACTTATCACGGGTGTTACGTTCCAGGATCACCTGTGAAAAGTAAAAATCCGCAAAGTACGGACGCTATACAGTGTTCCTTCACTTATCACGGGTGTTACGTTCCAGGATCACCTGTGAAAAGTAAAAATCCGCAAAGTACAGACACTATACAGTGTTCCCTCACTTATCACGGGTGTTACGTTCCAGGATCACCTGTGAAAAGTAAAAATCCGCAAAGTACGGACGCTATACAGTGTTCCTTCACTTATCACGGGTGTTACGTTCCAGGATCACCTGTGAAAAGTAAAAATCCGCAAAGTACAGACACTATACAGTGTTCCCTCACTTATCACGGGTGTTACGTTCCAGGATCACCTGTGAAAAGTAAAAATCCGCAAAGTACGGACGCTATACAGTGTTCCTTCACTTATCACGGGTGTTACGTTCCAGGGCCACCCGTGAAAAGTAAAAATCCGCAAAGTACGGACGCTATACAGTGTTCCCTCACTTATCACGGGTGTTACGTTCCAGGATCACCTGTGAAAAGTAAAAATCCGCAAAGTACGGACGCTATACAGTGTTCCTTCACTTATCACGGGTGTTACGTTACAGGGCCACACGCGAAAAGTGAAAACCCGCAAAGTATGGAAGCTATACAGTGTTTCCTCACTTATCACGGGTGTTACGTTCCAGGACCATCGTGAAAAGTGAAAATCCACAAAGTACAGACGCTATACAGTGTTCCCTCACTTATTAAGGGTGTTACGTTCCAGGACCACCTGTGAAAAGTGAAAATCCGCGAAGTATGAACGCTATACAGTGTTCCCTCACTTATCGCGGGTGTTACGTTCCAGGATCACCCGTGAAAAGTGAAAATCCACGAAGTACAGACACTATACAGTGTTCCCTCACTTATCACAGGTGTTACGTTCCAGGATCACCCGTGAAAAGTGAAAATCCGCAAAGTACAGATGCTATACAGTGTTCCCTCACTTATCATGGGGGTTACGTTACAGGACCACCCACGAAAAGTGAAAATCCGCGAAGTAGGGACGATATACAGTGTTCCCTCACTTATCGCGGGTGTTACGTTCCAGGGCCACCCCCGAAAAGTGAAAATCCGTGAAGTAGGGACACTATACAGTGTTCCCTCACTTATCGCAGGGTCACGTTCCAGGACCACCCGTGAAAAGTGGATAGAGAAAGGAACACTGGGATGCCTGTGGTGGAGGAAACACATATAATCTAGGATGAAATGGCCCCCGTATGAAAACCTTCCCTTGGGTGGTGGGCAGTGTGGTGTTGGTGGAGGATATTGGCAGGGATAGAGAAAGTAAGGAACACTGGGATGCCTGTGGTGGTGGAAACACATATAATCTAGTATGTTCAGCTGCCGATCAATTCCTCTCTAGCATGTTCAGCTGCCAATCAATTCCTCTGTTTGTTGTGTGCCATAGAAAAGAATAGGAAAGGGTGAAGGGAGAGGAAGTGGGCTGAGTCATGCAAATTCCACCCCAATGGAGAGAGACAGGAACACTGGGATGCCTGTGGTGGAGGAAACACAGAAAATCTAGGATCGAACCGTCCTAGTCTGGGTGGAATTAATAGGATTTGGAGTCATATGAGACAGGGAGGACAACGCCGTCATTCTTGGGATGGCATGAAATAATAATATTCATAATTATTGTTATTGCCATCTTTGTTTGCAGTCCTACGAGATGGGGAGAACGACGGGATTGTTTTTGGGATGGCGTGGAATAATAACTCTTATTGCCATCATTATTGTTGGCGTCATTACTATTATTATGATGTCACGTTTTCTCTCAATTGTTTGAAGGACGGGACAAACAACGGCATTGCCCTTTTGGGACAACATTATGATGTCATGTGTGTCTACGACGTACAACGAATGCGTTTTTGATGATACTGCTATGGCTCAATAATAATAATAATAATAATAATAATATATAAAATATATATAATAATATATAATAATTATAATATATTATAATATATATTATATTATATATATTATAATAATTTTTATATATATTATACAATATATTATATAATTATTATATAATTATTATATATTATATATTATAATGCCACCGTCATTATAATATATATATATATTAATAATACAATATATTATTATATATTGTATATTATAATATTGCCACCATCATTATATATATATATATATATATATATATATATATATATATATATATATATATAAATATATTATATTATATATTATAATATATTATATATTATACAAATATAATAATAATTATTATTATATTTCTTACCATCCCCAAGGCTTGAAGGAGATCGCAGCAATGCTATGGAATCCAGGGAGTTGTAGTTTTACAAGGTCCGTACTCCTCTCTGCCAAAAACTACAACTCCTTTGATTCCATAGCCTTGAGGCAGCTCAAGTGCATTCATTCCTTGGTGTGTGTAGACTCAACACTTGCAAAACTACAGCTCCCAGGACTCTAGCTTTGAGCCAGCCATGGTGGTTCAAGTAGGGTCAAACTGCATTCATTCCTTGGTGTGTGTAGACGCAACACTTGCAAAACTACAGCTCCCAGGACTCCATATCCTTGAGCTATCACGCTCCATTCGTTCTTCTGGTTCTATTGTGTGCAGACAGAAATCAGTTTTAATCATTTGTGAGCCAGAAAAACTTCAGATATAAGTTTCAGTTTGATTTAGCGATGCCGAACTCCAACTCCCATCATCCTTGGACTTGGTGGCATTGAGCCGCGGCGGATCAAGTGGCACCAAACAGGATCCATCCCACACTGAAAGCAGTTTTCATGAAGGAAACTGGGAAAGATATACACAGTCAGCATCTTCCGTATGGATTCCAAGTCCCATCATCCCTGACGGTTCCAACGGCATCCAAAGGTCGTAATCAAGGGGACGGAGAACCGCGCTGAAGAGCCACCCGGCCGTAGAGGTCGCTCCGCCGGTGTCGGAAGACCGGCATCTCCTTCCGGACGCGGTTCAGGTATTCGAGGTCGATCTCCGCGTAGCAAAGTCCCGGGCCGTCGTGGCATTGGGCCACCACGCTGCCCCAGGGGTCGACCACCATGCTGTGGCCGTAGGAGGCGCGGCGGTCGTGGTGAGCCCCCGTCTGGGCCGCCGCGATGACGTAACATTGTGTCTCAATGGCCCTGGCGCGAAGGAGGGGCTGCGGGAATAAGGACAGAATTAGGGGATTGTAGGACCTCATTATGCCCCTCCCTCGGAGTGTTTTGGACTTCAACTCCCACAATTCCTGGCTGGCTGGATGAATAGATGGATGGATGAAAGGATGAATAGATATAGATAGATAGATGTACGGATGGATGGTTAGATGGTTGGATGGTTAGATGGTTAGATGGATGAATAGCTAGATGGATGGATGGATGGATGGATGGATGGATGGAGAGATAGTAGAGATGATGGATGGATGGATGGATAGATGGTTAGATGGATGAATAGCTAGATGGATGGATGGATGGATGGATAGATAGATAGATAGATAGATAGATAGATAGATAGATAGTAGAGATATTGGATAGATGGTTGGATGGTTAGATGGATGAATAGCTAGATGGATGAATAGCTAGATGGATGAATAGCTGGATGGATGGATGGATGGATGGATGGATAGATGGTTGGATGGATGGAGAGAGAGAGAAAGAGAGAGATAGTAAGTAGAGATGATGGATGGATGGATAGATGGTTAGATGGATGAATAGCTAGATGGATGGATGGATGGATGGATGGATGGATGGATGGATAGATAGATAGATAGATAGATAGATAGTAGAGATATTGGATAAATGGTTGGATGGTTAGATGGATGAATAGCTGGATGGATGGATGGATGGATAGATGGATAGATGGTTAGATGGTTAGATGGATGAATAGCTAGATGGATGGATGGAGAGAGAGAGAAAGAGAGAGATAGTAAGTAGAGATGATGGATGGATGGATAGATGGTTAGATGGATGAATAGCTAGATGGATGTATGGATAGATAGATAGATAGATAGATAGATAGATAGATAGATAGATAGATAGTAGAGATATTGGATAGATGGTTGGATGGTTAGATGGATGAATAGCTGGATGGATGGATGGATGGATGGATGGATGGATGGATGGATGGATGGATAGATGGTTAGATGGATGAATAGCTAGATGGATGGATGGAGAGAGAGAGAAAGAGAGAGATAGTAAGTAGAGATGATGGATGGATAGATGGTTAGATGGATGAATAGCTAGATGGATGGATGGATGGATGGATGGATGGATGGATGGATAGATAGATAGATAGATAGATAGATAGATAGAGATATTGGATAGATGGTTGGATGGTTAGATGGATGAATAGCTGGATGGATGGATGGATGGATGGATGGATGGATAGTAAGTAGAGATACTGGATAGATGGGTGGTTAGATGGATGAATGGATGGATGGAGAGAGAGAGAGAGAGAGAGATAGTAAGTAGGATGGATGGATGGATAGATAGATAGATGGTTGGATGAATAGTAGATGGATGGATGGATGGATAGATAGATAGATAGATGAGATACTGCATAGATGGTTACATGGTCGGATGGTTAGATGGTTAGATGGATGAATAGCTAGATGGATGGATGGATAGATGGATGAATGGATGGATGGAGAGAGAGATAGAGAGATAGTAGAGATGATGGATGGATGGATAGATGGTTAGATGGTCGGATGGTTAGATGGATGAATAGCTGGATGGATGGATGGATGGATGGATGGATGGATGGATGGATAGATGGATGGATGGATGGAGAGAGAGAGAGAGAGATAGAGATGATGGATGGATGGATAGATGGTTAGATGGATGAATAGATGGATGGATGGATGGATGGATGGAGAGAGATAGTAAGATAGATAGATAGATAGATAGATAGATAGATAGATAGATAGTAGAGATGCTGGATAGATAGTTAGATGGTTGGATGGTTAGATGGATAAATAGCTAGATGGATGGATAGATAGTAAGTAGAGATGATGGATGGATGGATAGATGGTTAGATGGATGAATAGCTAGATGGATGGAAGGATACATAGAAAGGGAGATAGATAGGCATATATACAAACAGGCAGGCAGACAGACAGACAGACAGACAGATAGATAGATAGATAATTAGGTGGATAGATAGATCCATGGATGGGATAGATCCATACATACATAGATACATATATACATATGAAACAGGTAGATAGAGGGATAGACAAATATATGGATAGGTAGATGGAGGGAGGGAGGGGTGAAGTTTGCCCATGCCTAGTCTACACTGCCAAATGAATGCAGTGTGACACCACTTTGACCGCCCAGGCTCAATGCTGTGCAATCATGGGAGCTATAGTATTACAAGGTGTTTTTCCTTACCAAACTACAACTCTTGAGGATTTAATTAATAGCATTGTGCGCTGACAATCAGACCCCCTTCAGCCAGGCAGGAAGACGCAAACCCTTCCTTAACAGCAAAGAGCATGTGCAAAGTGCAACCGACATACCTCCCAGTGGGCGGACCCGGTCGTCACGGTGAAGGCGGACGGATAGGTGAGAATCTCCGCCCCTTCCTGCGCCAGAGCGAGCGACATCTCCGGAAAGCGGAGGTCGTAACAGGTGGCGAGACCAACCTTGAAGAGAAGTGCAGGGCGGTGTTATTGTTTTTGTTGTTTTTACAAAATGACCACTCCCATGCTTGCATAGCCCACACACACACCTATTGGTCTACTCACATTTGTGTGTTTTCGAACTGCTAGGTTGGCAGAAGCTGGGACTAACAGTGGGAGCTCACCCCACTCCCTAGATTTGAACCTGCGACCTTTCACTCAGCAAGTGAAAGGATTCTACAACATGGACAGATACTCACACTGAGTCGCACATGCCTTTTTGAAAGTTAAATAGAAAAAGATTTATTTATACAAAACAGACAACTAACGTCTTCTTCTGAGAGGCACAAAACGCTTGACTTGTTACAAAAGTGTACTATAGCTTGATGGTTGCTTGAAAAGAGTTTCTTCACTTCATTACATACAGAGCTATTCAAACAGATATAGCTGCTGGTTACAAAAATCACTCACTCCAGAGAAATAGCAATGAGTTTCTGACTAACCTATCCTAGGCAGTCCCCTGAGTTATCAGCTAACTCTCCCAGAGTTCTTCCAGTCTAGAGAGCTAATCCCTTGTGCTATCTCCCACAAGAAATCAGGTTGCTGCCTGACCTTTCCTGTCAGCTAATCAGCCCTGCCTGACAAGGACGCTCGCTCTCTCGGAAAACTCAGTTTCCAAATCACTTCTTCTTCCGCCAGCTCCCAATCCTCTCTCCCCAGAAGCTGAAATCTTTTCCCTCCTAAGACTTGATAGTAGAGATACTGGATAGATGGTTAGATGAATAACTAGATGGATGGATGGATGGATGGATGGATGGATGGATGGATAGATAGATAGATAGTAAGTAGAGATACTGGATAGATGGTTAGATGGATGAATAAAATAACTAGATGGATGGATGGATGGATGGATGGATGGATAGATAGAAAGTAGAGATACTGGTTAGATGGTTAGATGGATGAATAGCTGGATGGATGGATGGATGGATGGATGGATGGATGGATGGATAGATAGATAGATAGATAGATAGATAGATAGATAGATAGATAGATAGATAGATAGATAGATAGATAGATAGAAAGTAGAGATGCTGGATAGATGGTTAGATGGTTGGATGTTTAGATGAATGAATAGCTAGATGGATAGATGGATGGATAGTAAGTAGAGATGCTGGATGGATGGATAGATGGTTAGATGGATGAATAGCTAGATGGATGGATGGATGGATGGATGGATGGATAGATAGATAGATAGATAGATAGATAGATAGATAGATAGATAGATAGATAGATAGTAAGTAGAGATACTGGATAGATGGTTGGATGGTTAGATGGTTAGATGGATGGATGGATGGATGGATGGATGGATGGATGGATAGATAGATAGATAGAAAGAAAGTAGAGATGCTGGATAGATGGTTAGATGGTTGGATGTTTAGATGAATGAATAGCTAGATGGATAGATGGATGGATAGTAAGTAGAGATGCTGGATGGATGGATGGATGGATAGATGGTTGGATGGATAGATAGATAGATAGATAGATAGATAGATAGATAGGGGAGATACTGGATAGATGGTTAGATGGTTGGATGGTTAGATGGATGAATAGCTAGATGGATAGTAAGTAGAGATGCTGGATGGATGGATCAATGGTTAGATGGATGAATAGATGGATGGATGGATGGATGGATGGGTAGTAAATAGAGATGCTGGATGGATGGTTAGATGCTTAGATGGATAAATAGCTGGATGGATGGATGGTTGGATAGATAGTAAGGAGAGATGATGGATGAATGGATAGATGATCTTTTCCCTCCTAAGACTTGGCTCCTCCCATCTACTCCAGCCAATCCTAAGAGACCTCAAACTCCTCCCATCTTCTAGCTATCCCCACTCAAGATGGCGGCTTCCCTGGCATACACTCTCAAAATGGAGGTTCGCCCTACTGTTATCCAGGCTTCTTTTCCGGCCTACTAGGTAAGAATCACGACACCGTCCTTTCCCGTACCTTCCCAGCTGGAGTGTCTATAGGGGCCACGATTTCCGACCCCGGGTTCGTGTAGGCACTCTCCTTCAGCGAGACCCGTCCTTCCAGCTCGGCGTCAAAGAGGTGCGTCTTCCGATAGACGGCCACCAGGGTCCCTGGAAGAAGGAGGAACCAAGTGATGCCTGCATGCGATGCATCTCCTTTCCATTGATCATCTGTACATCTATCGATACTGGTTGATATCTGCATGCAATCACCCGATTATCTCTATTTAATATCTGTCCTACTTATCTGTCAGATGATATCTGCATATGATCAAAGTGTTCATACTATAGTTTATGTCACTTGATTCTGAATGCAATCAAGATATCCTTTTTATCGGTCTATCGATCCATCTTTCTTTCTATCCATCCATCTATGTTCCTATCTTTCTCTCTGTCTATCTATCTATCTATCTATCTATCTATCTATCTATCTATCTATTCATCCAGCTCTCTCTCCATCCCTCCCTCCCTCCCTCCATCTTTCCATCCACCCATCTATCCATCCATCCATTCATCTATCTATCCATCTATCTATTCATCTATCCATTCACCTATCCATCCATCCATTCATCTATGTATTTATCCATCTATCCATTCATCCATCTATTCATCCATCCATCTACTCATCTATCTATTCATCCATCCATCCTTCCATCTATCCATGTATTCATCTATCTATTCATCCATCTATCTATTCATCCGTATTTCCATCCATCCATCCATCCATCCATCCATCTATCCATTCATCCATCTTTCCATCCATCCATCCATCCATCCATCTATTCATCCGTCCATCCATCCATCTATGTTCCTATCTTTCTCTCTCCCTCCATGTTCCTGTCTGTCTGTCTATCTATCTATTCCTCTTCCATCTTGCTATCTATCTATCTATCTATCTATCTATCTATCTATCTATCTATCCAGCTCTCTCTCTATCCATCCCTCCCTCCCTCCATCCATCTCTCCCTCCATCCATCCATCCATCTTTCCATCCACCCATCTATCCATCCATCCATTCATCTATCTATTCATCTATCCATTCACCCATCTATCTATCTATCCATCCATCTATTCATCCATCCATCTACTCATCCATCTTTCCATCCACCCGCCCATGTATCCATCCATCCATCCATCCATCCATCCATCCATCCATCTATCTATCTATCCATCCATCCATCTATCTTTCCATCTATTCATCCATCCATCTACTCATCCATCTTTCCATCCATCCATCCTTCCATCTATCCATCCATGCTTCCTTCTATCCATCCATCAATCCCTCCATTCATCCATCCTTCCATCGATCCATCCTTCCATCCATCTTTCCACCCATCCTTCCTTCCATCCTTCCTTCCATCCTTCCTTCCTTCCTTCCTTCCTTCCTTCCTTCCATCCATCCATCCATCCACCCGTCCATCTGTCCATTCATCCATCCATCCATGAGTCTACCTACCTGTCAGTGGATATTTGCCTGTGACGGACAAGCTGTTGGGCGAAGGGCAGGGTGGGCCCCCCAGTATCACCAACCTCCCCCTCCCCGCTTACCTTTGGGGTCCAGGAGGAGGTGGCTGTTGTGGATGCGCTTGGTGCTCTCCCAGTCGTCCCCCCGTTCGTGGAAGCCCCCCAGGGAGAGCCAGAGACCACACTCCCTGCCGGGAAAAGAACACCAGCCGTCAACTGTGAGCTGCTGTGAGTTTTTCAGACAGTATGGCTGTTTTCCAGCAGCATTCTCTCCTGGCGTTTGGTCTGCATCTGTGCCTAATGGCAGGCTCAGAAGTTCTGTTGGCAGTGAAGCAAATGGAGTGGATCTCTATCCCTGTGGAATGATGTCCTGGGTGGGAGAAAGAACCCTTGCCTGTGTAAACCAAGTGTGAATGTTGCAATGAGCAAGCCTGAATAGCCCTGAGTAGTTTGCAGTCAACCAGTGAGGGTATCCGCAGAGAGGCAAAGGCAATCAGTGAGGGTGTCTGCAAGGACACAAAGTCAATCAGTGAGGGTACCTGGAGGGAGGCAAAGTCAATCAGTGAGGGTATCTGCAGGGTGGCAAAGTCAACCAGTGAGGGCATCTACAGGGGGCAAAGTAAGTGAAGGTATCTGCAGAGAGGCAAAATCAATTAGCGAGGGTATCTGCAGAGAGGCAAAGTCAATTAATGAAGGTATCTGCAGAGAAGCAAAGCCAATCAGTGAGGGTGTCTGCAAGGACACAAAGTCAACCAGTGAGGGTATCTACAGGGGGCAAAGTCAATCAGTGAAGATATCTGCAGAGAGGCAAAGTCAATTAATGAAGGTATATGCAGAGAAGCAAAGCCAATCAGTGAGGGTGTCTGCAAGGACACAAAGTCAATGAGTGAGGGTATCTGTGGGGCAAAGCCAATCAGTGAGGGTGTCTGCAAGGACACAAAGTCAATGAGTGAGGGTATCTGTGGGGCAAAGTCAATCAGTGAAGGTATCTGCACAGGGGCAAAGCCAATTAGAGAGTATATCTGCACAGAGGCAAAGTCAACCAGTGAGGGTAACCACACAGAGGCAAAGTCAATCAGTGAGGGTGTCTGCAGAGAGGCAAAGTCAATTGTGAGGGTATCCACACAGAGGCAAAGTCAATCGTGAGGGTATCCACACAGAGGCAAAGTCAATCAGTGAGAGTGTCCACACAGAGGCAAAGTCAATTAGCGAGGGTATCTGCTAAGGTTGCTTGACTTTTGTTGCCTGGAGGCACCCACTGGGAGGTGTTAACTGGCCCCTGAGGGTGCCTCCAGGCAACAGAGGCCAGGCCACCTCAATGCAGATACCCTCACTGATTGACTTTGCAAACTTCACGGCTACTCAATGCTATTCAAGCTTGCTCATTGCAACATCTACACTTGCTTCAAAGAGAGAAGAGCTCTTCCTCCCACAGGTATATATGCGTACACACACACACTCCACTTGCTGGCAGCGTAACCTCTGGAGATGCCTGCCAGAGATGCAGGCGGAACGTCAGGAGAGAATGCTGCTGGAACATGGCCATAGGTGTCAGATACGCCTCAATGCAGCAGCCCTTCCCATTCCTACCTGGCCAGGTTGGCGTAACGCTGCACGTACTCCCCTCCCAGGGGCTCGGCCAGGCTCAGCGTCTCCTCGAGGCTTTTCCCGACGAAATCGAAGGCTTCGGGGAGGAAGACGGCACAGGCCCCGCGACCGGACGCCTCCCGCACGAGGTGGGCGCACGAGGCCCAGTTGCGCTCCTTGTCCGGAGTGGAGGTCACTTGGCAGACCGCCACGAGGGGCTTGGGGGCCATGAGGCCGGCTCTGCGGAAGAGGGAGTCACGCCTGCCACCTTTAAACCGCTGCACCACCGAGGGCTCCGTTGCAATCTATCTTATCTTCCATTCATTCCTGGTGTGTTTCTCCCAAGCATTGGGTTCAACTAGATGGCCTTGGGGGTCTCCTCCAACTCTACAATCCTATCATTTATTCACTGAGTTTCTGCCTGGCATTGGGTTGGACTAGATGACCTTGGAGGTCTCCCATCTCTAAGATCCTATCTTTCCTTCCTTCATTATTTCTTCATGTTGTGTTTCTGCCTGGGCTTGGGTTGGACTAGATGCCCTCGAGGGTCCCTTCCTCGAGGGTTCCATACATCCATCTATTCATCTATCTATCTATCTATCTATTTATCTATCTATCCATCCATTTACCCATCTATCCATTCATCCATCCATCCATCTATTCATCCATCTATCTATCTATGCATCCAACCAACCATCTATCCATGCATCCATCCATCAATGCATGCATCCATCCATCCATCTATCCATCCATCTATTCATCCATCCATCCATCTATCCATTCATCCACCCAATCCATCTACTCATCCATCCATCTACTCATCCATCCAACTACTCATCCATCCATCCATCTATTTATCCATCCATCTATCTATCTATCTATCTATCTATCTATCTATCTATCTATTTATCTATTTATCCATCCATCCATCCATCCATCCATTCATCCATCCATCTATTCATCCATCCATCCATCCATCCAGCTATTCATCCATCCATCCATCCATCTATTCATCCATCCATCCAGCTATTCATCCATCCATCCATCCATCCATCCATCCATCTACTCATCCATCCATTCATCCATCTATCTATCTAGGCATCCATCCATCCATCCATCCATCCATCCATCCATCCATCCATCCATCCATCTATCTATCCATCCATCTATCCATCCATCCACTCATCCATCCATCCATCCATTTATCCATCTATCTATCTATCTATCTATCTATCTATCTATCTATCTATGCATCCATCCATCCATCTATCCATCCATCTATTTATCCATCTATCTATGCATCCAACTATCCATCCATATATCCATTTGTCCATCCATCCATCAATCTATTCATCCATCCATCCATCCATCTATTTATCCATCTATGTATCTATGCATCCATCCATCCATCCATCTACTCATCCATCCATCCATCCATCCATCTATTCCTTCATCCTTCCTTCCATCCATCCATCCATTCATCCATGTATTCATCTATCTATCCATCCATCTATCCATCCACCCATCTATTCATCCATCCATCCATCTACTCATCCATCCATCTATTCATGTATCCGTCCATCCGTCCATCCATCCATCCATCATTCATTCCTGGTGTGTTTCTCCCTAGCATTAGGTTGGACTGGATGGCCTTTGGGGTCCCTTCCATCTCTATGATCCTATCATTCATTCAGTCATCCATTCATGGTGTGTTCTTGCCTGGTGTTGGGTTGGACTAGATGGCCTTTGGGGTCCCTTTCAATTCTAGAGATCCTACCAGACCGGGATGCATCTACACTGGCCAATTAATGCAGTTTGGCACCACTTTCAACACTATGCGGGTTCCTCACCTGCGGTTGGAGATTTGGGGTCTGAACCTCGAAAATGTCTCCCTGGCAACGGGAAAGACCACCGCTCTCAACCTAAAAGAAACCACCCAAAAGAGAAGAAATCCTATCAGGATTGGTGCGGTTGTGAGCATTTCGGGGTCAGAAAAATTGAGAATAAAGAACATTTTATATCTAATAAATACATAAAATAATAATTGGATGCTTAATGATATACAGAATATAATATTTTATGTATTGTAAATAAAAAACCTTTTCTGTATAATAATATACAACAATTTAGTTATAATTAATCAATAAAATATTGTATGTACAATAATATACCATATTATATATAATTAGTCAATAAAATATTTTCTGTATAATATACCACAATTTATGTATAATTAATCGATAAAATGTTTTCTGTATAATATACGATATTTTATGTATAATAAAAATAAAATTATATTTTATGCATAATAAGATACAATATTATTTTATGGATAATTAATTAATATTTTTGTAATAGTATCATGTACATAAAATATTTATTGATTAATTATACAATATTGTAACTTATTATACAATATGTATAATAAGTTACAATACTATTTTATTATATATTCTGTATAATAATATACAATATTTTATGTATAATAAAAATAAAATAATATTTTATGTATAATAAGATACTATTTCATGTATAATTAATCAATTAATATTTTTGTATAATTAATCAATAAATATTTTATGTACATGAGACTATATTTTGTAGAATTAATCAATACATATTATTTTATGTATAATACGTTACAATAATATTTTATTTATACTTAATAAATATATTTTATGTATAATGAGATACAATATTTTTGTATAATTAATCAATCAATAGTATTTTATATTGATTAATTAATCAATATTTTATATATAATGATACGATAATAATATTTTATGTACAATTAATACATATTTTATGCATAAGATACAATAATGTTTTGTATAATAAATCAATAAATAACATTTTATGTATAACATACAATACTATTTATGTATAATTAATCAATTAATATTTTATGTATAATGATACAATATTTTATGTGCAATAAGATACAATAATATTTATGTATAATTAATAAATATTTTATGTATAATTAATCAAATATTTTATGTTTAATAATATGCAATATTTTTGTATGATTAATCAATAAATAATATTTTGTGCCTAGTAAGATACATAAAACAATAATACTTTAGCTACAATAAATCAATCAGAAGTGAGTTCCCCAAAAGAACAGGGAGATATGCTCATTCCTTCTGTTTCCTGCAGCAGGGAGTTCCCCAGGACCAATCTCAATTGAGTTCTCCCAAGTGCCCTTCCTTCCTCTTCCTTGTTCCCTATTCTCTCTGCTCCACACTATAATTTCCCCTCTTTTTTACCCCGTTGTGTTTACATGGAGGGAAGAACCGCACCAGAAGCGGATTAGGAGCTCTCCTCGCTGCTCAAAATCAACCAAAAGCAGGTTCTAAAGTCCTAACCGGAAGTGGTGCTGTCCCTTTAAGAAAGGTGGCAGTGCCGGGCACACTTCCGCCCACAACAAAGATGGCGGATGCAATGGGCTTTTCCCAGACCTGTGCCCTTAAGTAAAATGGCGGTGGGAGGATATTTTAAAAGTGTGAGGAACAATATAAATAGGAAACCTATCTTCACAGTCCAGTTCATAATAATAATATATTATATTATTATATAATAATATAATAATATATTAGTATTAACTGGTCCAGGTTTCAAGATGGCGGCTGAAAGAGAGACAGATTCCAGGTTTCAAGATGGCGGCTCTAAAATGGAAGAAATTCCAGGTTTCAAGATGGCGGCTCAAAGGGGGGGGGGCAGATTCCAGGTTTCAAGATGGCGGCTGAAGGAGAGACAGATTCCAGGTTTCAAGATGGCGGCTAAAAGAGAGACCTATTCCAGGTTCCAAGATGGCGGCTCAAAAAAAGGAGGAACAGTCCAGTTATAAAGCTCAAAGGGGAGCAGATTCCAGGCTTCAAAATGGCGGCTCAAATGGGAACAGATTCCAGGTTTCAGGATGGCGGCTCTAAAATGTAAGAGAGTCCAGGTTTCAAGATGGCGCCTCAAAAGGGGACATATTCCAGGCTTCAAGATGGCGGCTGAAAAAAAAGGGGCAACAGTCCAGGTTTCAAGATGGCGCATCTTGAGGGACAGATTCCAGGTTTCAAGATGGCCTCTCAAAAACGATACAGATTCCAGGTTTCAAAATGGCAGCTCAAATGGGAACAGAGTCCAGGTTTCAAGATGGCCTCTCAAAAACGATACAGATTCCAGGTTTCAAAATGGCAGCTCAAAGGGGGGCAGAGTCCAGGTTTCAAGATGGCGGCTCAAAGGGGGACAGATTCCAGGTTTCAAGATGGCGGCTCAAAGGGGGACAGATTTCAGGTTTCAAGATGGCGGCTGAAAGAGGGACAGATTCCAGGTTTCAAGATGGCGGCTCAAAGGGGGACAGATTCCAGGTTTCAAGATGGCGGCTCAAAGGGGGACAGATTCCAGGTTTCAAGATGGCCTCTCAAAAACGATACAGATTCCAGGTTTCAAAATGGCAGCTCAAAGGGGGGCAGAGTCCAGGTTTCAAGATGGCGGCTCAAAGGGGGACAGATTCCAGGTTTCAAGATGGCGGCTCAAAGGGGGACAGATTTCAGGTTTCAAGATGGCGGCTGAAAGAGGGACAGATTCCAGGTTTCAAGATGGCGGCTCAAAGGGGGACAGATTCCAGGTTTCAAGATGGCGGCTCAAAGGGGGACAGATTCCAGGTTTCAAGATGGCGGCTGAAAGAGAGACAGATTCCAGGTTTCAAAATGGCAGCTCAAAGGGGGGCAGAGTCCAGGTTTCAAGATGGCGGCTCAAAGGGGGACAGATTCCAGGTTTCAAAATGGTGGCTCAAAGGGGAACAGAGTCCAGGTTTCAAGATGGCGGCTCAAAGGGGGACAGATTCCAGGTTTCAAGATGGCGGCTGAAAGAGGGACAGATTCCAGGTTTCAAGATGGCGGCTCAGAGGGGGACAGATTCCAGGTTTCAAGATGGCGGCTCAAAGGGGGACAGATTCCAGGTTTCAAGATGGCGGCTCAAAGGGGGGACAGATTCCAGGTTTCAAGATGGCGGCTCAAAAAAAAAAGGGGGAGCAGTCCAGTTATATAGCTCAAAGGGTAGTAGATTCCAGGCTTCAAGATGGCGCCTCAAAAAGGTACAGATTCCAGGTTTCAAGATGGAGGCTCTAAAATGTAAGAGAGTCCAGGTTTCAAGATGGCGCCTCAAAAGGGTACAGAGTCCATGTTTCAAGATGGCGGCAATGGGTGTTAAGAGTCCAGGTTTCAAGATGGCGGCTCAAAAAAGGAACAGATTCCAGGCTTCAAGATGGAGGCTCTAAAATGGAAGAGATTCCAGGTTTCAAGATGGCAGACCGGAAGTAGCCAAGGCCGGACCGGAAGTGTAGGCCTGAAGCGCCCGAGAGGGCCGGAAGTGGTGTCTGAGGCGGTTGTTAGGCGACGAGGGAAGATGGCGGAGGGCAGCAAGAGCAAGGCCGGGCCGGCGACGGCGCCTTCCTCGGGCGGGGCGGGGGCGGCGCCCAAGGCCTTGTCGGCCGAGCAGGTGAGGAGGGGGCGGGGCCCGGGGGGGGGGCGGGCCTCGGGGCATGTGCAGAGTGCAAACCACGCTCCCTCCCCCCTTCCCCCAAATTGGTCCAAATCCATCATTGTTTGGGTTCATAGTGCAAATTCCACACCGTTGGAAAGAAACAAATACTGGGATGTCTGTGGTGGAGGAAACACATAAAATCTTGGATGGAATTGTCCTGTGTTTGCCGTGCGCCATAGAAAAGAGTTGGAAAGGGTGAAGGGAGAAGCAGTGGGCGGGATTGTGCAAATTCCACACTGTTGGAGAGAGTGAGGAACACTGGGATGTCTGTGGTGGAGGAAACACATGAAATCTAGGATGGAATTGTCCTCTGTTTGGCATGTGCTGTAGAAAGGAGGCGGAAAGGGTTAAGGGAGAAGCAGTGGGTGGGATCGCGCAAATTCCACATCGTTGGAAAGAAACAAATACTGGGATGTCTGTGGTGGAGGAAACACATAAAATCTTGGATGGAATTGTCCTCTGTTTGCCGTGCGCCATAGAAAAGAGTCAGAAAGGGTTAAGGGAGAGGCAGTGGGCGGGATGGTGCAAATTCCACACCGTTGGAAAGAAACAGAAACACTGTGGTGTCTGTGGTGGAGGAAACACATAAAATCTTGGATGGAATTGTCCTCTGTTTGCCGCGCGCCATAGAAAAGAGTCAGAAAGGGTTAAGAGAGAAGCAGTGGGCAGGATCTTGCAAATTCCACACCACTGGAGATAGTGAGGAACACTGGGATGTCTGTGGTGGAGGAAACACATGAAATCTACGATAGAATTGTCCTCTGTTTGCCGCATGCCATAGAAAAGAGTCAGAAAGGGTTAAGAGAGAAGCAGTGGGTGGGATCGTGCAAATTCCACACCACTGGAGAGAGTGAGGAACAATGGGATGTCTGTGGTGGAGGAAACACATGAAATCTAGGATGAAATTGTCCTCTGTTTGGCGTGCGCCGTAGAAAAGAGTCGGAAAGGGTGAAGGGAGAAGCAATGGGCGGGATCGCGCAAATTCCACACCACTGGAGAGTGACAGAAACACTGGGATGTCTGCGGTGGAGTAAACACATGAAATCTAGGATGGAATTGTCCTCTGTTTGCCGTGCGCCATAGAAAAGAGTCGGAAAGGGTTAAGGGCGAGGCAGTGGGCGGGATCCTGCAAATTCCACACCACTGGAGAGAGTGAGGAACACTGGGATGTCTGCGGTGGAGGAAACACATGAAATCTAGGATGGAATTGTCCTCTGTTTGCTGTGTGTCGTAGAAAAGAATCCATCATTGTTTAAGTTCACAAATTCCACTGGAGAGAAACAGCAACACTGGGATGCCTGTGGTGGAGGAAACACATGAAATCTAGGGTGGAATTGTCCTCTG
>NC_090032.1:21670109-21705109 GCF_037176765.1 Anolis sagrei
TAATAATTTTTGTGTACTAATATAAGTACTATTTAATAATTAATATGACTTATTTAATATTATTGTTTAATAATAAAAATAGAAATCTGGGAATGGAAAGGCATCTGAGGGCCTATCTCGTAGTAATAATAATAATAATAATAATAATAATAATAATAATAATAATATAATTACTATTTAATAATTAATATGACTTTTTAATATTTAATAATTAATATTATTATTTAATAATAAAAAATAAAAATCCAGGAATGGAAAATCTTCTGAGAGGCTATCTCATAATAATAATAATAATAATAATAATTTTTGTGATTTTGTGTCAGTAAAATAATAATAATGACTATTTAATTATTAATATGACTTATTTAATATGACTTAATTAATATTACTATTTAATAATAAAAAAAATAAATATCCAGGAATGGAAATGCTTTTGACGGCCGATCTCATAATAATAATAATAATAATGATGATGATGATGTTTGTTTTTGTGTCAGTAAAATAATAATAGTTACTATTTAATAATGAATATGACTTATTTAATATTACTTAATAATTAATATTATTATTTAGTAATAAAAATCTGGACGGAAAGGTTTCTCAGGGCCTATTTCGTAATAATAATAATAATAATAATAATAATAATAATAATAGTTTTGGTGTTTTTGTGTCAGTAAAATAATAATATAATTACTATTTAATAATAATAATAATAACTTTTGCGTTTTTGTGTCAGTAAAATAATAATAATAATAATATAATTACTATTTAATAATTAACATGACTTATTTAATATTACTTTATAATATTACTATTTAATAATAAAAAAATTAAAATCTAGGAACGGAAAGGCTTCTGACGGCCAATCTCATAATAATAATAATAATAATTTTTGTGATTTTGTGTCAGTAAATAATAATAATAGTAATTACAATAATTAATATGACTTATTTAATATTACTTAATAATTAATATTATTGTTTAATAATAAAAATCCAGGAACGGAAAGGCTTCCGACGGCCGATCTCATAATAATAATAATAATAATAATAATAATAATAATAATAATAATAATTTTTGTGTTTTTGTGTCAGTAAATAATAATAATAGTAATTACAATAATTAATATGACTTATTTAATATTACTTAATAATTAATATTATTGTTTAATAATAAAAATCCAGGAACAGAAAGGCTTCCGACGGCCGATCTCATAATAATAATAATAATAATAATAATAATTTTTGTGATTTTGTGTCAGTAAATAATAATAATAGTAATTACAATAATTAATATGACTTATTTAATATTACTTAATAATTAATATTATTGTTTAATAATAAAAATCCAGGAACGGAAAGGCTTCCGACGGCCGATCTCATAATAATAATAATAATAATAATAATAATAATAATAATAATAATACATGCGCTCAGAGCAGAGTACAACACAGCCCAAACCTCTCGACCTTGCGGGGGGGGGGGTCCACTTACGGGCGTCGTGGACGTAGAGGTCGTTGCAGACGGCGTCCCGGCCTTTCCCCAGCGTCTCCCCCCCGAAGATGACCGCAAAGGGACCCACCACCGAGCAGGACTGGTGCCGAAGGCCCTTGGGAGGATGACCGCTGGCCTTTCCGGCGGACACCAAGCGAGAGAGCTGCTCCGTCAGGCCGGGGGCCGCGGCCAAGTCCACCTAAGAAGGAGGATGGAAAGCGTAGCTGATGGCCATCTGTCGGGAGGGTTCGGATGGTGTCTTCAGAGGCAGAATGGGGTTGGACTAGATGACCTTTGGGGGTCGCTTCCCTCTCTAGGATCCTCTTAAGTGAGAAGCGGCTCTGACTACTTCCACTCAATGCTGCCATCAATGCCCTATTATTACTACTATGACTACTACTATTATTATTACTACTAGTAGTATGATTATTACTACTTTGTTGTTCATTCGTTCAGTCGTCTCCGACTCTTCGTGACCTCATGGACCAGCCCACGCCAGAGCTCCCTGTCAGCCGTCACCACCCCCTACTACTACTACTACTACTATCGTCACTACTACTATGACTATTATTGTTACCATTACTATTACGACTATTATTACTACTATGACTGCTACTATTATTACTATTACTATTGTGACGATGACTACTATTTTTGTTACTACTATGAATATTATTACTACGACTACTATTATTGTTACTACTACTACTATGTTGACTATTATTGCTACTACTATGACTCCTATTATTATTACTACTACATATTACTACTATGACTATTATTACTACGACTATTATTGTTACTACTACTACTATGACTATTACTACTACTATGTTGACTTATTATTGCTACAACATATTACTACTATGACTTATTACTACAACTACTATGATGACATTACTACTACTGTTATTACTATTACTACTACAACTACTATTATTGTTACTACCACAACTATTACTACTATGATTTATTGCTACAACTACGACTATTACTACGACTACGACTATCATTATTACTACTATGACTGCTACTATTGCTACTATTACTACTATGACAATGACTATTATTGTTATTACTACTACTACTACTAGTGTTAGTACTACTACTACTATTACTATCATGACAACTATTATTACTACTACTATGACCGCTACTATTGTTGTTGTTACTACTACTATTGTTATTACTACTACTATTATTATTACTATTATGACTTATTGCTACTACTACTACTTCTATGACTATTATTATTACTACTATTACTGCTACTATTATTACTACTACTATTGTTACTACTACGACGGTTGGGTTGGACGGCCACATTTCACACCTGAATCTGGCCCTTGGGCCACCGCCCAGCGATGTCGCAGTCGGCTGAGTCACGGCCGCCAAAGACCACCAGCTTGTAGCCACGGATCTTGCCGGCCGGTCCCCCTTCGGGCAGCAACATGGCCGAGTGGCCGGCCCGAGAAGCCGTCCGGGATTCCTCCTCTTCGTACCTGGCAGGCAGGAAAGAAAAGAGGGTTTGGCCATCTGCGAGGAGGGCTTGGGTTGTGTCTTTCTAATGGGTTGAACTGGGTGGCCCTGGAATAATACTAATACTACTAATAATAGATAATATAATAGTATTTGTACCGTACTGCTTTGCAGAAGGGGGTTGGACTGAATGGCCTTTAGGATCCCTTCCAACTCTAATAATAATTATAATTATAGATCCCATGAGTCCTACCAGTAGGCCTTCTGACTCTATGAATAGTAGTATTTGTAGTAGTAATATTGGATCCTATAATAATAATAATAATGGATCCTATGAACCCTACCAGTAGGCCTTCCGAATCTATGAATAGTAGTAGTAGTAGTAATAGTAGTAATAATGGATCCTATGAGCCCTACCAGTAGGCCTTCCGACTCTATGAATAATAGTAGTAGTAGTAGTAATACTGAATCCTATGAGCCCTACCAGTAGGTCTTAGAGAAATAGTAGTAGTAGTAATACTGGATCCAATAATAATAATAATAATAATAATGGATCCTATGAACCCTACCAGTAGGCCTTCCGACTATATGAATAATGCTAGTACTATTAGTAGTACTAGTAATAATACTGGATCCTATGAGCCCTACCAGTAGGCTTTCTGAATCTATGAATAGTAGTAGTAGTAGTGATGGATCCTATGAGCCCTACCAATAGGCCTTCCGAATCTATGAATAGTAGTAGTAGTAGTAGTAGTAATAATGGATCCTACGAGCCCTATCAGTAGGCCTTCCATGAATAGTAACAGTAGTAATAAGAATAATACTGAATCCTATGAGCCCTACCAGTAGGTCTTCCAACTCTATGAATAGTAGTAGTAGTAGTAATAATACTGGGTCCAATAATAATAATAATAATAATAATAATAATGGGTCCTATGAGCCCTACCAGTAGGCCTTCCGACTATATGAATAATGCTAGTACTATTAGTAGTACTAGTAATAATACTGGATCCTATGTGCCCTACCAGTAGGCTTTCTGAGTCTATGAATAGTAATAGTAGTAGTAGTAGTAATGGATCCTATAAGCCCTACCAATAGGTCTTCCGAATCTATGAATAGTAGTAGTAGTAGTAGTACTAGTAATGGATCCTACGAGCCCTATCAGTAGGCCTTCCAAGTCCATATAATAGTAGTAGTAATACTGGATCCTGTGAACCCTACCAGTAGGCCTTCTGAGTCCATGAATAATAATAGTTGTAATAATAATAATAATAATAATGGCTCCTATGAGTCCTACCACGAGTGGAAGCCACGGGCCAAGAGGTCACTTCTCACTAGAGGCTACCAGTAGGCCTTCTGAGTATATGGATAATAATAATAGTAGTGGTGGTGGCAATAATAATAGTAGTATGAGCCCAAACAACAATAGGTCTTCCGAATCTATGAATAGTAGTAGTAGTAGTTATTATAATACTGGATTCTATGAGTCCTATCAGTAGGCCTTCCAACTCTATGAATAGTAGTAATAGTAGTAATTATGATGATGATGATGATGATGATGATGGATCCTGTGAGCCCTGCCAGTAGGCCTTCCAACTCTATGAATAGTAGTAGTAGTAGTAATACTGGATCCTGCGATGCCTACCAGTAGGATTTCCTGGTGGCGTCCAGGTTACTACTACTACTAGTAGTGATGATGATGATGATGATGATGGATCCTGTGAGCCCTGCCAGTAGGCCTTCCAACTCTATGAATAGTAGTAGTAGTAGTAGTAATACTGGATCCTGCAATGCCTACCAGTAGGATTTCCTGGCGGCGTCCAGGTTACTACTACTACTAGTAGTGATGATGATGATGATGGATCCTGTGAGCCCTGCCAGTAGGCCTTCCAACTCTATGAAAAATAGTAGTAGTAGTAGTAGTAGTAGTAATACTGGATCCTGCGATGCCTACCAGTAGGATTTCCTGGCGGTGTCCAGGTTACTACTACTACTAGTAGTGATGATGATGATGATGATGGATCCTGTGAGCCCTGCCAGTAGGCCTTCCAACTCTATGAATAGTAGTAGTAGTAGTAGTAGTAGTAATACTGGATCCTGCGATGCCTACCAGTAGGATTTCCTGGCGGCGTCCAGGTGCAAGGTGAAGATGCTGGCGTATCGCCTCTGCATGCGCAGCCCGCCCTCGCGGCCCACCACCTTAGCCTGGTGCTCGGACACCTTGGTGCAGGTGTGGCTGCTCAGCCCCACGGGAGTCTGCCCAGCGGGGGACCCCACGGCCCACGGCTCCCAGCGCAGCCGCTCCACGTCGAAGGCCCACACCTCCGAGACACGCCGCCCGCCGTCCCAGCCCCCCACCGCGCACAAGTAGCGGTCGGAGAGGACCAGAGCCTGGTGGTGGCTGCGCCGGCATCCGCCCCCTCCGTCCGGGGCCAGGCTGCGCACCGTCTGGGTCGCCGGGTCAAAGGCTACCACGTCTCCTAGTGGTGGGTCCGTGGGGCTTTTCAGACCCCCGAAGACGAGGAGGTTGCCTCGCACGACCTCGCACGAGTGGAAGCCACGGGCCAAGAGGTCACTTCTCACTAGAGGCTTCCAAGTCCAGCGGCCGGAGTCGGCGCTCGCGGACGACATCCTGCGGGAAATAGTACATCATTATACCACTAAAAATAGAATACTAATAATGTAATATACTACTACTAATAGTAGTAATCTATATATATATAAATGTTACATGCGTTTGTGGGATGAATGTAAGGACATCATCCTGTGGGAAGTAGTATATTATTATACTACTAAAAATAGAATACTAATAATGTAATATAATACTACTACTAGTAGTAATCTATATATATATAAATGTTATATGTGTTTGTGGGATGAACGTAAGGACGACATCCTGCGGGAAGTAGTACATCATTATACTACTAATATTATAATATAATACTGATAATATAATATAATACTACTACTACTAATAGTGTATATAAATAATATGCAAAACCACATATATACACGTAAACACACATATACATATATATACATACACAATACATTACACAGACTCGGCCACAGCAACACATGGCAGGAGACGGCTAGTATAATATAAGAGTAATAATATAATAATGTAATACTACTACTACTACTACTACTAATAAAATAATATACTAGTAATAAAATGGTAATATACTACTACTACTACTAATAATAATAATAATAATAATAATAATATAATACACTAGTAATAATATAATAATATAATGGTACTAGTAATATAATATGGTAATACTAATAATATAATATAACCCTATTAATACTACTCATAATATAATATAAATAATACAAATAATATAATATACTAGTAATAATGTAATAATATAGTAATACTGCTACTAATCATATTATAATAATATACTACTACTACTAATAATAATAATAATATAATATACTAGTAATAATATAATACTACTACTAATATAATAATACTACTAAGAATGTAGTTACTAGTAATTATATAATAATACTATGAATACTAGTAATAATATAATAATATAATGCTACTAATAATATACTAGTATTAATATAATAATGTAATACTATGAATAATATAATAATACTAATATAATATACTAGTAATTATATAGTACCATGAATACTATTAATAATATAATATACTAGTAATTATATAATATAATACTATTAATAATCTAATATAATAATACTGATAATATAATATACTAGTAGTTATATAATACTACTACTACTAATATAATAATAATAATATAATACTACTATTAATATATACTAGTAATAATATAATACTACTACTAATGTAATATAATAATACTAATAATATAATAACTAGTAATTATATAATAATACTACGAATACTAATAATATAATATACTAATAATAATATAATATACTAGTAATTACATAATAATACTATGAATACTACTAGTAATATAATAATATAATACTACTACTAATAATAATATAATATACTAGTAATGATATAATACTATGAATACTTCTAATAATATAATTATATAATGCTACTAATAATATAATATACTAGTAATTATATAATAATACTATGAATACTACTAGTAATATAATAATATATTATTACTACTAATAATATAATATACTAGTATTAATATAATAATATAATCTATTAATATAATAATACTAATAATATAATATGCTAGTAATTATATACTATGAATACTACTAATAATATAATTATATAATACTACTAATAATATACTAGTAATTATATAATATAATACTACTAATAATCTGATATAATAATACTAATAATATAATATATTAGTAGTTATATAATAATACTAAATAGTATACTAGTAGTTATATAATAAAACTAATACTATTAATACAATAATACTAATGATATAGTAGTAATAATGTATTACTACTATTCTAGTAAGTTACTACTATTCTAATGTATTACTACTATTCTAATTATAATATAATAATTCTAATTATAATATTATTATTATAATATTTGGGAGAGAAGGCTAAGCAAATGCGGTCGACTCCTTGGATACATCTTTGCAAGGAATTAACGAGTCTTGATTAATTAATATGGAGATTGGCCCAAAAGCTGAGGATTTGCACCCGGGTCTCTATTATTATTATTATTATTATTATTATTAATTATTATTATTAGCCAATATTGATTTGCAAAGGGTTCGGAGCGCTTCCTTTAAAGGAAGTGATGTCATCCCCGATCTATGCTATATATGTATATTCATTCCAGAAAGCAGTTACCTTGCAAAAAGTTACATTTTCCCAAGGCCGGGGTTACAGCGTCGGATATTGCATCATCGTTGCCGCCAGTGTTGTTGGAAACGGCCAATCCCCAAAAGAGCTGCAGAGCAGGAGGCGGTTGCCGGGCAACCGGGAGCCCATAGCAACCGGTCTCCCACGGCAACCGCATCCTGGTGCCTGCCTCTCCCTTGGCAACGGATGAGGACGGCCAGGAAGCATCTTTGCAGAGTCAGGAAAAAAGACCTACATATATCTATATATCTATATAAATTGAGAAATCAGGTGGGGGATTAAATAATTATTTGGGGAAAGGGATTATCTGGGATTTAAGGGAATTTTTTGCATCCCCTGGAAGTAAAAATAACATGACTTTCGGGACATAAATGTAATATATAATATATTGTATATATACATATAATATTTATAATATTGTAATACGATATAATAGAATTGTTTATACTTATAGTATTTATAATATTATGTAATACAATATAATTCAAATTATATATATATATGAACACATGAATACACAAATATATATACACATACATATATACACATGCACACACATATACATATACACATGTATAGACACAAACATGCTACACATATGAACACATGAATACAGAAATATATGCACACATATACACACATATATACACATGCACACACATATACATATACACATGTACACACAAACATGCTACACATATGAACACATGAATACAGAAATATATGCACACATATACACATACATATATACACATGCACACACATATACATATACACACATGTATACACACAAATATGCTAAACATACGAACACATAAATATACACAAATATATACACACACATATATACACATGCACACACATATACATATACACACAAATATGCTAAACATACAAACACATAAATATACACAAATATATACACACACATATATACACATGCACACACATATACGTATACACACATGTATACACACAAATATTGTACGCATATGAACACATGAATACACAAATATATATAAACACATATATATATGAGATCACACATGCATACACACAAATATGCTAAACATATGAACACGTGAATACACAAATATATATACACACATATACACATACATATATATACATGCACACACATATACATATACACATGTATACACACAAATATGCTAAACATATGAACACATGAATACACAAATATATGCACACATATACACACATATATACACATGCACACACATATACATATACACATGTACACACAAACATGCTACACATATGAACACATGAATACAGAAATATATGCACACATATACACATACATATATACACATGCACACACATGTATACACACAAATATGCTAAACATACAAACACATAAATATACACAAATATATACACACACGTATACACATACATATATACACATGCACACACATATACATATACACATATGTATACACACAAATATGCTAAACATACGAACACATAAATATACACAAATATATACACACACATATATACACATGCACACACATATACATATACACACATGTATACACACAAATATTGTACGCATATGAACACATGAATACACAAATATATATAAACACATATATATACGAGATCACACATGCATACACACAAATATGCTAAACATATGAACACGTGAATACACAAATATATATACACACATATACACATACATATATATACATGCACACACATATACATATACACACATGTATACACACAAATATGCTAAACATACGAACACATAAATATACACAAATATATATACACACATGTATACACATACATATATACACATGCACGCATATATACATATATACACATGAATACACACAAATATGCTAAACATACGAACACATAAATATACACAAATATATACACACACGTATACACACACATATATACACATGCACACACATATACATATACACACATGTATACACACAAATATGCTAAACATACGAACACATAAATATACACAAATATATATACACACACGTATACACATACACACACATATACATATACACACATGTATACACACAAATATGCTACACATATGAACAAATGAATACACAAATATATATAAACACATATATACGAGATCACACATGCATACACACAAATATGCTAAACATATGAACACATGAATACACAAATATATATACACACATATACACATACATATATACACATGCACACACATATACATATACACACATGTATACACACAAATATGCTACACATGAATACATGGATAAACATATATATATACACATGCACACACATATACATATACACACATGTATACACACAAATATGCTACACATATGAATACATGAATACACATGAATACACAAATATATATACACACATATATATACGAGAACACACATATACATATACACACATGTATACATACAAATATGCTACACATATGAACAAATGAATACACAAATATATGCACACATATACACACACATATACATATACACATGTATACACACAAATATGGTACACATATGAACACATGAATACACAAATATATGCACACATATACACACACATATATACACATGCACACACAAATACATATACACACATGTATACATACAAATATGCTACACATATGAACAAATGAATACACAAATATATGCACACATATACACACACATATATACACATGCACACACATATACATATACACACATGTATACATACAAATATGCTACACATATGAACAAATGAATACACAAATATATGCACACATATACACACACATATATACACATGCACACACATATACATATACACATGTATACACACAAATATGGTACACATATGAACACATGAATACACAAATATATGCACACATATACACACACATATATACACATGCACACACATATACATATACACACATGTATACATACAAATATGCTACACATATGAACAAATGAATACACAAATATATGCACACATATACACACACATATATACACATGCACACACATATACATATACACACATGTATACATACAAATATGCTACACATATGAACAAATGAATACACAAATATATGCACACATATACACACACATATATACACATGCACACACATATACATATACACATGTATACACACAAATATGGTACACATATGAACACATGAATACACAAATATATGCACACATATACACACACATATATACACATGCACACACATATACATATACACACATGTATACATACAAATATGCTACACATATGAACAAATGAATACACAAATATATGCACACATATACACACACATATATACACATGCACACACATATACATATACACACATGTATACATACAAATATGCTACACATATGAACACATGAATACACAAATATATGCACACATATACACACACATATATACACATGCACACACATATACATATACACACATGTATACATACAAATATGCTACACATATGAACAAATGAATACACAAATATATGCACACATATACACACACATATATACACATGCACACACATATACATATACACACATGTATACATACAAATATGCTACACATATGAACAAATGAATACACAAATATATGCACACATATACACACACATATATACACATGCACACACATATACATATACACATGTATACACACAAATATGGTACACATATGAACACATGAATACACAAATATATGCACACATATACACACACATATATACACATGCACACACATATACATATACACACATGTATACATACAAATATGCTACACATATGAACAAATGAATACACAAATATATGCACACATATACACACACATATATACACATGCACACACATATACATATACACATGTATAGACACAAATATGGTACACATATGAACACATGAATACACAAATATATGCACACATATACACACACATATATACACATGCACACACATATACATATACACATGTATAGACACAAATATGGTACACATATGAACACATGAATACACAAATATATGCACACATATACACACACATATATACACATGCACACACATATACATATACACATGTATAGACACAAATATGGTACACATATGAACATATGAATACACAAATATATGCACACATATACACACACATATATATACATGCACACACATACATATACACATGTATAGACACAAATATGCTAAACATATGAATACACATGAATACACAAATATATATACACACATATATATACGAGAATACACATATACACAAATATATACACACACATAAACACATATACACAGACTGGACCACAGCAACGCATGCCAGGGGACAGCTAGTATTACAATATAATGGCATAGAAATGTTGCATGCTGCTGGAAGGTTTTATGGCACCGTAAATTAGTTAAATTACCCTCCCCATGTGAAGCGGTATCTAAATTTCCTACTTGAGAGATGCAACTGTCTTTTGGGCTGCATAGGTCGACAGCAAGCTAGACTAATCGCCGGGAGCTCACTCCAACCCAGGCTGGCTTCGAACTCATGACCTCAGTAATGATTAAATGCAGCTAGCGCCCAGCTAGCTGCACGACCGCCTGGTCCATTACAGGCTGTTCCTTCCCAGGCCCGATGCAAGGAGATCCTGGGAGTTGTAGTTTGGCAAGGCCCATAGGCTTCTCTGGGTGCACCTTCTACAGCAGATATGGGCTCACCGAAGTTCTTTCCTCAGGCTCTCTTCTCTCTCACCCTCCTATCCTTCCTTCCTGCTCTCTCTTTCCTTCCTCCTTCCCTCCCTCTTCCTCCTTCCATCTTCCTTCCTTCTTCCCTCTTTCCCTACCTTCTCTATTTCCTTTATCTTTCCCTTCCTTCCTTCTTTCCTTCCTCTTTCCCTCTCGTCTTCTTCCTTCCCTTTTGCCCTTCCTTCCATCTCTCTTTTTTATCCTTCACTTGCTCCTTCCTTCCTTCCCTCCCTCCCTCCTTTCCAAATATCCTTCCCTACCTTCTCTATTTCCTTTATCTTTCCCTTCCTTCCTTCCTTCCTTCCTTCCTCTTTCCCTCTCGTCTTCCTTCCTTCCTTCCTTCCTTCCTTCCTTCCTTCCTTCCTTCCTTCCTTCCTTCCTTCCCTTTTGCCCTTCCTTCCTTCTCTTCCTCCCTTTCTCCCTTCCTTCTCTTTTTCCTTCCCTCCCTCCCTCCCTTCTTTCCAAATATCCTTCCCTACCTTCTCTATTTCCTTTATCTTTCCCTTCCTTCCTTCCTTCCTTCCTTCCTTCCTTCCTTCCTTCCTTCTCTTCCTCCCTTTCTCCCTTCCTTCTCTTTTTCCTTCCCTCCCTCCCTCCCTTCTTTCCAAATATCCTTCCCTACCTTCTCTATTTCCTTTATCTTTCCCTTCCTTCATTCCTTCCTTCCTCTCTCCCTCTCGTCTTCCTTCCTTCCCCTTTTCTTTCCTTCCTTCTCTCTTTATCTTTCCCTTCCCTTCCTCCCTCCCTTCCTCCCATCTCTTTTCCCTCCCTCCCTCCCTTCCTTCCTTCCTTCTCTCTTCCCTTCCTCCTTCCCTTCCTTCCATCCTTCCTTTCCACCCTTCCCACCCTTCCTTCCTTCCTTCCTTCCTTCCTTCCTTCCTTCCTTCCTTCCTTCCTTCTCTCTTCCCTCCCTCTGTCTTTCTCCTTTCAACTTCCCCTTCCTCCCTTTTGTCCTTCTCTCTTTTCGTCCTCCTCCCCTCCCTCTCTTCCTTTTCTCTTTCCTTCTTCCTTCCTTCCTTCCCTCCCTCCCTCCCTCCCTCCCTTCCTTCTCTCTTTCCTTCCTTCTCTCTTTCCTTCCTTCTCTCTTTCCTTCCTTTTCTCTTTCCCTCCTCCTTCCTCCCTCCCTCCCTCCCTTCCATCCTTTCCTTCCAGCCTTCCTTCCATTCCTTCCTTCTCTTTTTCCTCCCTCCCTCCCTCCCTTCCTTCCTTGCTTCTCTCTTTCCTTCCTTCTCTCTTTCCTTCCTCCTTTCCCCCTCCTTTCCTTCTCTCTTTCCTTCCTTTTCTCTTTCCTTCCTTCCTTCCTTCCTTCCTTCCTCCCTCCCTCCTTCCTTTCCTTCCTCCCTCCCTCCCTCCCTTCCCTCTTTCCTTCTCTTTCCTTCCTCCCTCCTTCCCTTCCCTTCCTTCCTTCCTTTTCTCCTTCCTCCCTCCCTCCCTCCCTCCCTCCCTCCCTCCCTCCCTTCTTTCTCTCTTTCCTTCTCTCCTTCCTCCTTCCCTCCCTCCCTTCCTTCCTTCCTTCCTTCCTTCCTCCTTCCCTTCCTTCCTTCCTCCTCGCAGGAAGTGCTAGCATGTTACCCGCAAAGTAGAAAGTGTCCCCGTGCCTGTTCTTCACTCTTCAGATTGCCTGCAGATGAGCCTCCCCTTGCACTGCCGGGGCCCTTAGCCAGGGACCTTGGTGAACTAGAACTCCCAGAAGCCCATAACATTGAGCCAAAGCTGCATAGAGGAAGGGCAGGTGGAAGGACAGGTGGGAGGGCGAGAGGGAACCTGGAACTGGGTGTTGACTGTCAACAGGTGTTGACTGTACACAACTCTCCTTCCTTGACCTCTCTCTCGGTGCCGGGTTCGAGTCCGAACTGGTTCCGAAGCGGCTACTGGTTGTGCCGTACTGGTTCACCTCCAGTCTTTTGCTGTCCGGTAAACAATCCCTCCTCCTCCTCCCACATAAACACCTTTTCGGGGCCCCAAACCGCATCTCCCAAGCAGAAGGCAAGGCAGTGCGGACAGAGAGGAAGAAGGGAAACTACATCTCCTGTAAACCCAAAGGTAAGCTCGGATGCGGGGTCCCCTGTCCGTCTTTTGGGGGGGATCGATGCTTCGTCTTTCGCTTCCCAATCCTTTTTCGGACTCTAGAACGAATACAACTCAACGCCACTTGAACTCCCATGGCTCAAAGCTAACAAGAGTCATGGGAGTTGTAGTTTTCTAAAGGGCTGCCTGCGATGGAGAAGGGATGGAGTTTTGCCAGCAATTGCCCAATGTTGCTCAGTGTTGTAGTTTCCCAAAGGGCAAGACCGCACTCCATATTTTAATCCCCATGGATCAATGTTATGGAATCTCGGGAGTTGTAGTTTCCCAAAGGGCCAAACTGCATTCTGTACTTCAATCCCCATATCCCAATGTTACAGGATACTGGGAGTTGTAGTTTCTCAATAGACCAGATAGTAGTCTATACTTTAATCCCCATGACTCAATGTTATGGAATCTCGGGAGTTGTAGTTTCCCAAAGGGCCAAACTGCATTCCATACTTAAATCCCCATGGCCCAATGTTACAGGAAACTGGGAGTTGTAGTTTCCCAAAGGGCCAAACTGCATTCTATACTTAAATCCCCATGGCCCAATGTTACAGGATACCGGGAGTTGTAGTTTCCCAAAGGGCCAGACTGCATTCTATACTTCAATCCCCATGGTCCAATGTTACAGGAAATTGGAAATTGTAGTTTCTCAATGGACCAGATAGCATTCTATACTTAAATCCCCATGGCCCAATGTTACAGGATACTGGGAGTTGTAGTTTCCCAAAGTACTAGACTTCATTTTATACTTTAATCCCTATGGCCCAATGTTACAGGAAACTGGGAGTTGTAGTTTCCCAAAGGGCCAAACTGCATTCTATACTTCAATCCCCATGGCTCAATGTTACAGGAGACTGGGAGTTGTAGTTTCCTAAGGGACAGACTGCATTCTATACTTCAATCCCCATGGCCCAGTGTTACAGGATACTGGGAGCTGCAGTTTTCCAAAAGGTCAGACTGCATTCGATATTTCAATCCCCATGGCTCAATGTTATGGGATATTGAAAGTCATAGTTTCCCAAAAGGCCAGTACATTGTATACTTTAATCCCCATGGCTCTATGTTACAGGATACTGGGAGTTGTAGTTTCTCAATAGACCAGATAGCATTCTATATTTTAATCCCCATGACTCAATGTTATGGAATCTCGGAGTTGTAGTTTCCCAAAGGACGAGACAGCATTCTATACTTCAGTCCCCATGGCCCAATGTTACAGGATCCTGGGAGTTGTAGTTTCCCAAAGGACTGGGCTGCATTTATATAGTTTAATCTCCATGTCTCAGTGCAACGGTACCCTGGGAGTTGTAGTTTCTCAATAGACCAGATAGCATTCTATATTTTAATCCCCATGACTCAATGTTATGGAATCTCGGAGTTGTAGTTTCCCAAAGGACCAGACTGTATTCTATATTTCAATCCCCATGGCTCAATGTTACAGAATACTGGGAGCTGCAGTTTCCCAAAGGGTCTGACTGCAATCTATACTTCAATCCCCTTGGCTCAATGTTACGGGACACTGGGAGTTGTAGTTTCCCAAAAGGCCAGTACATTCTATACTTCAGTTCCCATGGCTCTATGTTATGGGATCCTGGGAGTTATAGTTTCCCATAGACCAGACTGCATTCTGTACTTCAATCCCCATGGCTCAATGTTACAGGATCCCGGGAGTTGTAGTTTCCCAAAGGGCCGGACTGCATTTATATACTTTAACCTCCACGTGTCAGTGCAACGGTACCCTGGGAGATGTAGTTTCCTAAGGGGGGGGTGTTGTTTCCTATGGTGAAACGGATGGGGTTGGCCAATGCTGCGAGACCCCGGGAGTTGTAGTTTCCCAAGGATCCCATAGCAGAGAGTGCTGGTACTTTACAAAACTACAGATCACGAAATGATATGGTTTAATTAATTTCCCCCTTCCTAAGCCATGGATTTCGAGGCGCTTCCCAAGATCGGAGATGCCGAAAAGGAGAGCGAGATGGGATTCGTCCACGGAGTCTCTGGACCTGGTGAGTTGTAGTATTAATAATAATAATAATAGTACAATATATTATTATTGTATTGTTATAGTATTATTATTATTATTAATAATAATAATAATAATAATAATAATAATATATTATTATTATTATTATTATTATTATTGGAGAAACCCCTTAGCAGTTGTATGTTTATGTATCATTTATTTATTTATTTGTTTATTTAAATAATTACGAAATTATTGATTATTTCCCATTTTAACTATTATTATTGTATTATTATATTATTATTGTATTATTATATTATTATTATTAATTTATTATTATTAATTTATTATTATTAATTTATTATTATTATTATTATTGTAGAAACTCCTTAGCAGTTGTATGATTATGTATTGTTTATTTATTTGTTTGTTTGTTTATTTAAATTATTACTAAATTATTGATTATTTTCCATTTTATCTATTATTATTGTAGTATTATATTATTATTGTATTGTTATATTATAATTATTATTAATTTATTATTATTATTAATTTATTATTATTAATTTATTATTATTATTATTATTATTATTATTGGAGAAACTCCTCAGCAGTTGCATGTTTATGTATCATTTATTTATTTATTTAAATTATTACTAAATTATTGATTATTTCGCTTTTTATCTATTATTATTGTATTATTATATTATTATTAATTTAATTATATTTATTATTATTATTGTTATTATTATTATTATTATTATTATTATTATTGGAGAAACCCCTTAGCAGTTGTATGATTATGTATCGTTTATTTATTTATTTGTTTGTTTATTTAAATTATTACTAAATTATTGATTATTTTCCATTTTAGCTATTATTATTATATTATTATATTATTATTATTGTTATATTATTATTAATAATTTATTATTATTATTAATTTATTATTATTATTATTATTATTATTATTGGAGAAACCCCTTAGCAGTTGCATGTTTATGTATCATTTATTTATTTATTTGTTTATTTAAATTATTACTAAATTATTGATTATTTCCCATTTTATCTATTATTGTTGTATTGTTATATTATTATTATTAATAATTTATTATTATTATTTAAATTATTACTAAATTATTGATTATTTTCCATTTTCTCTATTATTGTTGTATTGTTATATTATTATTATTATTAATTTATTATTATTATTTAAATTATTACTAAATTATTGATTATTTTCCATTTTCTCTATTAATATTGTATTATTATAGTATTATTAATTTATATTATTATTATTATTGGAGAAACACCTTAGCACTTGCATGTTTATGTATCATTAATTAATTAATTTATTTAAATTAACACTAAATTATTGATTATTTTCCATTTATCTGTTATTATTGTATATTATTATTATTAATTTATTATTATTATTATTATTATTATTATTAGGGAAATCCCTTAACAGTTGCATGTTTATGTATCATTTATTATTATTATTTACATTATTACTAAATTATTGATTATTTTCCATTTTCTCTATTATTATTGTATTATTATATTATTAATTTATTATTATTATTATTATTACTATTAGTATTAGGGAAACCCCTTAACAGTTGCATGTTTATGTATCATTTATTTATTTAAATTATTACTATTTATTATTTTCCATTTTCTCTATTATTATAGTATTATTTTAGTATTATTAATTTGTTTTATTATTATTTTATTATTATTATTACTATTAGTATTAGGGAAACCCCTTAGCAGTTGCATGTTTATGTATCATTTATTTATTTATTTAAATTATTTCTAAATTATTGAGATTTGCTATTTTATCTATTATTATTGTATTGTATTATATTATATTATTATTATTAATTTATATTATTATTATTATTATTGGGGAAACCCCTTAGCAGTTGCATGTTAATGTATCATTTATTTATTTATTTATTTATTTAAATTAACACTAAATTATTGATTATTTTCCATTTTATCTATTATTATTGTATTATATTATTATTATTATTATTATTATTAAATTATTATTATTATTATTATTATTATTATTATTATTATTATTATTAGAGAAACCCCTTAGCAGTTGCATGTTTATCATTTATTTATTTATTTATTTATTAATTTATTGATACATTATTGATAATTTGCCATATTATTCCCCCCCCCCTTTAGTGGTGATTGCCTGCAAGATGTCGGGTGCTGCCATGTACGAGCTGGTGCGTGTCGGCCACTTTGAGCTGGTGGGCGAGATCATCCGCCTGGAGGGAGACCTGGCCACCATCCAGGTCTACGAGGAGACCTGTATCCTTCCCAAATGGATGGATGGAGGGATAGATAGATAGATAGATAGATAGATGGATAGATAGATAATAGACAGACAGAAGGTACAGAGATACTGTAGAGTGGCGATAGAGAGTTTGGCTCAATACTTTGCGAGGAGAAAAGGTGGATGGATATACAGATGGCTGGATAGATAGATAGATGGAATAGATAGATAATATATAATTAGATAGATGGATGGAAAGATAGAAGGATGGAATAGGTAGATAATATATAATTAGATGGATGGATGGATGGATGGATGGATGGATGGATAGATAGATAGATGATAGATAGATAGATAGATAGATAGATAGAAGGGATTAGAGATGCTGGATGGATGGATGGATAGATAGATAGATAGATAGATAGATAGATAGATAGATAGATAGATAGTTAGTAAGTAGAGATGCTGGATGGATGGATGGATGGATAGATAGATAGATAGTAAGTAGAGATGCTGGATGGATGGATGGTTAGATGGTTAGGTGGATGAATAGCTAGATGGACGGATAGATGGATGGATGGACGGATAGATAGATAGATAGATAGATAGATAGATAGATAGATAGATAGATAGTAGAGATGCTGGATGGATGGATGGTTAGATGGCTACATGGATGAATAGATGGATGGATGGATGGATGGATGGATGGATGGATGGATAGATAGTAAGTAGAGATGCTGGATGGATGGTTAGATGGTCAGATGGATGAATAGCTAGATGGATAGATGGATGGATGGATGGATGGATAGATAGATAGATAGATAGATAGATAGATAGTAAGTAGAGATGCTGTATGGATGGTTAGATGGTCAGATGGATGAATAGCTAGATGGATGGATGGATGGATGGATGGATGGATGGATGGATGGATAGATGGATGGATGGATAGATAGATAGATAGATAGATAGTAGAGATGCTGGATGGATGGATGGTTAGATGGTTACATGGATGAATAGCTAGATGGATGGATGGATAAATAGATAGATAAATTGATCATACTAGGTGGATGGATCGAGGGATGGATGGATTGACAGAAAGAGAGCGAGCGAGAGAGAGAGAGTGAAAGAGAGATCCTGCCATCTAGAAGGATGTTGATGGCGGTTGGAATCCATGCTCAGACGTGGTGGCCCATGTGGTCCTCTCTTATGCTATGATTCTCCGCACACGCATGTCTGTGTTGTCCTGAGCGCGGTCCTGTCCAGCGGGGGTGTGCGTGGGGGACCCGGTCCTGCGCACGGGGAAGCCCCTCTCGGTGGAGCTGGGCCCCGGGATCATGGGCTCCATCTTTGACGGGATCCAGCGGCCGCTGAAGGACATCACGGAGCTGACCAAGAGCATCTACATCCCGCGCGGCATCAACATCCCCGCCTTGTCCAGGGAGGCCAAGTGGGAGTTCACCCCCAGCCCCAACATCCAGGTAGGAGGAGGTGATGATGATGATGATGGCCTGGGTTGAGGCTAATTTATGCGGGGAGGCTAATTTAACTAATTTACAATGCCATAAAACTCTCCAGCAGCATGCAGAAGAATGAGGAAGTACTCCATCAAAAGCCTGAAAGACAGTTGCACCTGTCAAGTAGGAAATTTAGGTACCGCTTTATGCGGGGAGGCTAATCTAACTAATTTGCGATGCCATAAAACTCTCCAGCAGCATGCAGAAGAATGAGGAAGTACTCCATCAAAAGCCTGAAAGACAGTTGCATCTGTCAGGTAGGAAATTTAGGTACCGCTTTATGCAGGGTGGCTAATTTAACTAATTTACGATGCCATAAAACTCTCCAGCAGCATGCAGAAGAATGAGGAAGTACTCCATCAAAAGCCTGAAAGACATTTGCAGGTGTGAAGTAGGAAATTTAGGTCCCGCTTTATGCAGGGAGGCTAAACGAACTAATTTGCGATGCCATAAAACTCTCCAGCAGCATGCAGAAGAATGAGGAAGTACTCCATCAAAAGCCTGAAAGACAGTTGCAGCTGTCAAGTAGGAAATTTAGGTAACGCATTATGTGGGGAGGCTAATCTAACTAATTTACGATGCCACAAAACTCTCCAGCAGCATGCAGAAGAATGAGGAAGTACTCCATCAAAGGATTTGGTGTCACAAAGTAGACTGTGAAGCAACAGCTCCCCTTGTGGCCAGAACCAAGCATACCCTCATGGAATGTTAAATTTCCTCTGTGTCTGTCTATAGATATTGTATGTCTAATGGCATTGAATGTTTGCCATGTATATGTGCACTGTAATCCGTCCTGAGTCCCTTGTGGGGTGAGAAGGGTGGGATATAAATACTGTATGTATATATATATATATATATAGAGAGAGAGAGAGAATATATTAATATATCTATATATGCATATAGAGGTAGATAAAGGTAGAGGAAAGGTAGAAGAGATACATAACTGAGAGATAACATATCTAGAGAAGGGATAGATAGATAGATAGATAGATAGAGAGAGAGAGAGAGAGATAGACAACTCCAATGTGGCCGAAGAGGTTCTCTCACAAATCCCGCAACAACAAACCAGGGATAATCTTGCAGCACTGCCTAGTTTGGAAGAAGTCAGCAATGCCATTAGCCAACACAAAACAACAAAGCCAGCGGACCTGATGGGATCCCTTGAAAGAGGGAGGACCTGAGCTGACACAGTTCCACCAGCTCATTGAAAAAGGTGACCTTGGAGGCATCTGCAGAAAACACTGGCTCTTCAGCGATGAGCACCAGTCGGACATGACTGGACTACTTGTCAAGGGGAAACCTTTACCTTTGGAGTCGTCATTTTGTAAACACCCAAACGCAGCTGCATTGTGGCCGAAGAGGTTCTCTCACAAATCCCACAACAACAAACCAGGGATGAGCTTGCAGCACTGCCTAGTTTGGAATGCGATCAGCCAACAAGAAAATAACAAAGCCAGCGGACCTGATGGGATCCCTGCTGAAATCTTGAAAGAGGGAGGACCTGAGCTGACACAGTTCCACAAGCTCATTGAAAAAGGGACCTTGGAGGTGTCTGTGGAAAACACCGGCTCTTCGACTGGACTACATGTCAAGGGGAAACCTTTACCTTTGGAGTCATCATTTTGTAAACACCCCAAACGCAGCTGCAAGGTGGCCAAAGAGGTTCTCTCACACATCCTGCAACAACAAGACAGGGATGAGCTTGCAGCACTGCCTAGTTTGGAATGCGATCAGCCAACAAGAAGATAACAAAGCCAGCGGACCTGATGGGATCCCTGCTGAAATCTTGAAAGAGGGAGGACCTGACCTGACACAATTCCACTAGCTCATTGAAAAAGGTGACCTTGGAGGCATCTGTGGAAAACGCCGGCTCTTCGGCGATGAGCACCAGTTGGACATGACTGGACTACATGTCAAGGGGAAACCTTTACCTTTGGAGTCATCATTTTGTAAACACCCCAAACGCAGCTGCAGTGTGGCCGAAGAGGTTCTCTCACAAATCCCGCAACAACAAACCAGGGATGAGATTGCAGCACTGCCTAGTTTGGAAGAAGTCATCAATGCGATCAGCCAACAAGAAAATAACAAAGCCAGCGGACCTGATGGGATCCCTGCTGAAATCTTGAAAGAGGGAGGACCTGAGCTGACACAGTTCCACCAGCTCATTGAAAAAGGTGACCTTGGAGGCATCTGTGGAAAACACCGGCTCTTCGACTGGACTACATGTCAAGGGGAAACATTTACCTTTGGAGTCACCATTTTGTAAACACCCAAACGCAGCTGCAATGTGGTCGAAGAGGTTCTCTCACAAATCCCACAACAACAAACCAGGGATGAGCTTGCAGCACTGCCTAGTTTGGAATGCGATCAGCCAACAAGAAGATAACAAAGCCAGCGGACCTGATGGGATCCCTGCTGAAATCTTGAAAGAGGGAGGACCTGAGCTGACACAGTTCCACCAGCTCATTGAAAAAGGGACCTTGGAGGTGTCTGTGGAAAACACCGGCTCTTCGACTGGACTACATGTCAAGGGGAAACCTTTACCTTTGGAGTCATCATTTTGTAAACACCCCAAACGCAGCTGCAAGGTGGCCAAAGAGGTTCTCTCACACATCCTGCAACAACAAGACAGGGATGAGCTTGCAGCACTGCCTAGTTTGGAATGCAATCAGCCAACAAGAAAGTAACAAAGCCAGCGGACCTGATGGGATCCCTGATGAAATCTTGAAAGAGGGAGGACCTGAGCTGACACAGTTCCACCAGCTCATTGAAAAAGGTGACCTTGGAGGCATCTGCCGAAAACGCCGGCTCTTTGGTGATGAGCACCAGTTGGAGATGACACCCAAACGCAGCTGTAATGTGGCTGAAGAGGTTCTCTCACCCTCTGAGCTCTGCGAGTGCAGCATTTTTCCAAATGAAGTAGAGTGTTTGAGGTCTGGGACATCCGTAAGGATACCAAGGTGTTTGTTTATAAAGATATTCTCCTCCAACCCTGCTATACACCTGCAAAACGTGGACTGTCTACAGACGTCAACATTGACGCTGAAATTCAACACCGTCTGAGCTCTGCGAGTGCAGCATTCTTCCGAATGAAGCAGAGAGTGTTTGAGGTCTGGGACATCCGTAAGGATACCAAGGTGCTTGTTTATAAAGCTATTCTCCTCCAACCCTGCTATACGCCTGCGAAACGTGGACTGTCTACAGATGTCAACATTGATGCTGAAATTCAACACCGTCTGAGCTCTGCGAGTGCAGCATTCTTCCGAATGAAACAGAGAGTGGTTGAGGACCAGGACATCTGTAGGGAAACCAAAGTGCTTGCTTATATAGCTATTCCTCTCCCAACCCTGCTATATGTCTGCAAAATGTGGACTGTCTACATTTTTTTAAATTGTTTTATTGGTTTTTCCCACTCCCCCCCTCCCCTCCTTGTACATGCCATTTATACATCAAACTACAGAAGTTACATTTGAAATATCAGTCTCAGTCTTAATTTTTCTGCTCCACATCCTAACACATTCTCTAAATAATTCCGAACTGGTTCCCACATCCTCTTAGTTATTGTAACCTTTTCAATGTTATCTATATTATTCCATTTGCAATTTGTTATTTCCACATTTAACATATTCACTATATAGTTATACCAATTAATCAGCGTCCATTTTGTTTTGTCTTTCCAACCCCTCACTAAAACAATTTGTGCACAAGCGATTAATTTGTCAACCATTTTTTCCTTTTGTATATTCTTCACTCCTGCTATTCGTGCATGTAGTATATTTCTATTAATTATTACTATTTGTAAGTTTAACATTCTATTGATTTCCCCTTCAATCCTTTCCCAGTATTCTTGCACTTGATCACATTCCCATATCATAGGATTCAACACCCCTCTTTGTTCACAGCCATGCCGACACCTCTCCTTGATCCCTGGTACAAAGCGTGAAAGTTGTGCAGGAGTTCTGTACCATTTTTGTAACATTTTCCTTCTTGCTTCCCTTAATACATTATACTTTTCTTTTGCTATATTACTTATTTCCCTTTGGATGTCTTCCCTCTCCATTTCCATGTCCAATCTCCATGTTTGGAAAATTTCCTCTATTATTTCTTCTTTTACTGTTATAATTTGGTCGTACAGATCTCCTGCCACTTTCTTCTCCCCTCTCAAACATTTCCTAATCACCTTCTCAAATGGACTATCCTGTTCTCTAATGTTTCCCCCTCCGTCTAAAAATTTCCTGTCTTATAGCCCAGCTTTGAATCCAATTCCCTGACCCTATCCAATTCTGAATTTCTTTTTGTTCTACGGGGTTTCCATCCTCTGTATATAGATCCTCTACTAACCTTTTCCCTCTGCTTTCAATCAGTCTCAATGTTCTGCCTATCATTTCATCATTATTATAATTCATCTGCCATATAGTTGCCATCTTATTCTCATTACCTGGATTTAACTTCTTCTTTCTTTTTTTCCACACTTTTACTGTTCCTTTAAAGTGTTCCTTAAGTTCTGTTTCCTCTCTCCTCTTCCATTCCCTAAATATTATTTCTTTTCCTTTAATATTATTTATTATCTTCTCCATATTTACCCATTTTTTTTTCCGTATACTGTATTTCCAGCAATCTTTGGATTTGAAATGCATCATGATAAACTTCCAGACTTGGGATCCCCCAGCCTCCCTCTTCTTCTTTTGCATTTAACCATTTATCCCTTATTCTGGGTCTTTTCCCGCCAACTGCCCATATTCTTATTCTTATGTGGACTGTCTACAGACGTCAACATTGACACTGAAATTCAACACCGTCTGAGCTCTGCGAGTGCAGAATTCTTCCGAATGAAGCAGAGAGTGTTTGAGGACCAGGACATCCGTAGGGAAACCAAAGTGCTTGCTTATATAGCTATTCCTCTCCCAACCCTGCTATATGTCTGCAAAATGTGGACTGTCTACAGACGTCAACATTGACACTGAAATTCAACACCACCTGAGCTCTGCGAGTGCAGAATTCTTCTGAATGAAGCAGAGAATGTTTGAGGACCGGGACATCTGTAGGGAGACCAAGGTACTTGTTTATAAAGCTATTCTCCTCCCAACCCTGCAAAACGTGGACTGTCTACAGACGTAAACATTGACACTGAAATTCAACACTGTCTGAGCTCTGCGAGTGCAGAATTCTTCTGAATGAAGCAGAGAGTGTTTGAGGACCGGGACATCCGTAGGGAAACCAAGGTACTTGTTTATAAAGCTATTCTCCTCCCAACACTGCAAAACGTGGACAGTCTACAGATGTCACATGCAACTCCTGGAACGATTCCATCAGCGCTGCCTCTGGAAAATCTCCAAATCTCCTGGGAAGACAAGCGGACAAATGTCAGCATGCTGGAAGAAGCAAAGACCACCAGCATTGAAGCGATGGTCCTCTGCCATCAACTCCGCTGGACCAGCCACGTTGTCCGGATGCCTGACCACCGTCTCCCAAAGCAGTTGCTCTACTCCGAACTCAAGAACGGAAAACGGAATGTTGTGGGCAGGAAAAGAGATTTAGAGATGGGGTCAAAGCCAACCTTAAAAACTCTGGCATAGACACTGAGAACTGGGAAGACCTGGCTCTTGAGCGCTCCAGCTGGAGGTCAGCTGTGACCAGCAGTGCTGCAGAATTTGAAGACGAACAAATGGAGGGTGAAAAGATTGATTGATCCATTTGTGTACTGTTTTTTTTTCCTCTTTAGGTTGGGAGCCACTTAACCGGCGGGGATGTTTACGGTGTGGTTCGCGAAAACTCGCTCATCAAACATAAGATCATGGTGCCGCCACGGTCCAAGGGCACCGTCACCCATATTGTGCCCACCGGGAGTTACGACGCTTCGGTAATAACAACAACAACAATATATCATAATTATTGCCAAATATATCATAATTATTGCCAGAATGACTCTTATTATTTCCCCCAAAGGACGTGGTTCTGGAGCTGGACTTTGAGGGAGTGAAGGAGAAGCTGACCATGGTCCAAGTCTGGCCCGTCCGGCAGATCCGCCCCGTCTCCGAAAAGCTGCCCGCCAACAACCCCCTCCTCACCGGACAGAGGGTCCTGGACGCCCTTTTCCCGTAAGGAACCCCCCCCCCCAATTCGTCCTGTTGACACCCACTCTTTGGGGTGAAAGGCTGCAATGGTTCTAGGGTGTGGACAGGCTCTGAATCTAGGAACACCATACTGGGTGCTAATGGGATGGGTGGGTAGGATATGGGCATATCTATGTGATAGATAGATAGATAGATAGATAGATAGATAGATAGATAGATAGATGGATGGATGGATGGATGGATGGATGGATGGATGGATGGATGGATAGATGGATGGATAGATAGATAGATAGATGGATGGATAAATAGCTGGATGGATAAATAGCTGGATGGATGGATGGATGGATGGATGGATGGATGGATGGATAGATAGATAGATAGATAGATAGATAGATGGTTAGATGGATGGTTAGATGGATGGTTAGATGGATGGAAGAATAGCTAGATGGATGGATAGATGGTTAGATGGCTAGATGGCTAGATGGATGAATAGCTAGATGGATAGATAGATAGACAGACACAGCTAGAGGGTTGGATGGATGGATGAATAGCTGGATGGATGGACAGATGGATGATGGAAAGATGGTTAGATGGATGGATGAATAGCTAGCTGGATGGATGGATGGATGGATAGATAGATAGATAGATAGATAGATGATTGATAGATGGTTAGCTGGAAGGACGAATATCTAGATGGATGGATAGATAGATGGTTAGATTGATGGATGAATATCTAGATGGATGGATAGATGGTTAGATGGATGGATGAATAGATGGATGAATGGATGGATGGGTAGAAAGATGGTTAGATGGTTAGATGGATGGATGAATAGATGGATGAATGGATGAATGGGTAGAAAGATGGTTAGATGGTTAGATGGATGGATGAATAGCTAGATGGATGGATGGATGGATGGATTGATAGATGGTTAGATGGTTAGATGAATGAATAGCTGGATTGATTGATGTATGTATGGATGGATGGATAGATGGTTAGATAGATAGATGGTTAGATAGATGGATGAATAGCTAGATGGATGGATGGATGGATGGATTAATGGATGGATGGATAGATAGATAGATAGATAGATAGATAGATAGATAGATAGCTGGCTGGCCGGCTAGCTACCTAGATGGATGGATGGATGGTTGGATGGATGGATGGATGGATGAATGAATGGCTAGATGGATGGATGGGTGGATAAATAGTTAGATGGAGGGATTGATGGATGGATGGTAGAATGGATGGATAGATAGGTATGCTGTCCGAGTTCATTCCTACCCTCAGGACTGCCACTCCCATAATCCTCTCCCCACAGATGCGTCCAGGGGGGCACCACAGCCATCCCGGGGGCCTTTGGTTGTGGCAAGACAGTCATCTCCCAGTCGCTCTCCAAATACTCCAACAGCGACGTCATCATCTACGTGGGGTGTGGCGAGCGGGGCAACGAGATGTCCGAGGTTCTGCGGGACTTCCCTGAGGTGAGAAAGAAGAAGCCGTTCCGTCTCACTACTCCAAACATGGATGGATGGATGGATGGATGGATGGATGGGTAGAAAGATGGTTAGATGGTTAGATTGATGGATGAATAGCTGGATGGATGGATAGATGATGGATAGATGGTTAGATGGATGGATGAATAGCTAGCTGGATGGATGGATGGATGGATAGATAGATAGATAGATAGATGGTTAGATGGAAGGATGAATAGCTAGATGGATGGATGGATAGATGGATAGATAGATAGATGGTTAAATGGATGGATGAATATCTAGATGGATGGATAGATAGGTGGTTAGATGGATGGATGAATAGCTGGATGGATGGATGGATGGATAGATGATTAGATGGATGGATGAATAGCTGGATGGATGGATGGATGGATAGATAGATAGATAGATAGATAGATAGATAGATAGATAGATAGATGGTTAGATGGAAGGATGAATAGCTAGATGGATGGATGGATGGATGGATGGATGGATGGATGGATAGGTAGATAGATAGATAGATAGATAGATAGATAGATAGATAGATAGATAGATAGATGGTTAGATGGATGGATGAATATCTAGATGGATGGATGGATAGATAGATGGATAGATAGATAGATAGATAGATAGATAGATAGATAGATAGATAGATAGATAGATGGTTAGATGGAAGGATGAATAGCTAGATGGATGGATGGATAGATGGATGGATAGATAGGTGGTTAGATGGATGGATGAATAGCTGGATGGATGGATGGATAGATGATTAGATGGATGGATGAATAGCTAGCTGGATGGATGGATGGATGGATGGATGGATGGATAGATAGATAGATAGATAGATAGATAGATAGATAGATAGATGGTTAGATGGTAGGATGAATAGCTAGATGGATGGATGGATGGATGGATGGATGGATAGGTAGGTAGGTAGGTAGGTAGGTAGGTAGATAGATAGATAGATAGATAGATAGATGGTTAGAGGGATGGATGAATATCTAGATGGATGGATGGATGGATAGATGGATAGATAGATAGATAGATGGTTAGATGGAAGGATGAATAGCTAGATGGATGGATGGATGGATAGATAGGTGGTTAGATGGATGGATGAATAGCTAGCTGGATGGATAGATAGATAGATAGATAGATGGTTAGATGGAAGGATGAATAGCTAGATGGATGGATGGATGGATGGATGGATAGATAGATAGATAGATAGATAGATAGATAGATGGTTAGATGGATGGATGAATATCTAGATGGATGGATGGATAGATGGATGGATGGATGGGTAGAAAGATGGTTAGATCTGGAGGGGGGTTATGGCGACAACTTCCCTTGACCTGGACTTTTAGGGGCCCACTTGACCCCAGTTCTCCCACTGAATGCTTCCTCATAGCTCACCATGGAAGTGGACGGCAAGACGGAGACCATCATGAAGCGTACCTCCTTGGTTGCCAACACATCCAACATGCCGGTGGCGGCGAGAGAGGCCTCCATTTATACAGGTGAGATGGAGGGGAGGAAAGATGCATTTTGACTCATCCCGCAAGGTGTCCCCCTCCCTCCCAATATTTCCCGTTCCTCTCTTCCATTTCAGGAATCACTTTGTCGGAATACTTCCGCGACATGGGTTACCACGTCAGCATGATGGCCGACTCCACTTCCCGCTGGGCCGAGGCCCTCCGTGAAATCTCGGGACGCCTGGCGGAGATGCCCGCGGGTATTTATGCGCCAAAGTACAGCTCCCAGGATCCCATATAGCATTGAGGCAAGGAAATCGGGGCGAAACTGAATTCGTTCCGCAGTGTAGACACACTCTTACATTTCTTCTGTTTCCAATTACAGATAGCGGCTACCCGGCTTATTTGGGTGCCCGCTTGGCTTCCTTCTACGAACGCGCCGGACGCGTCAAGTGCCTGGGCAGCCCGGAGCGGGAAGGGAGCGTCAGCATCGTCGGGGCGTGAGTCTTCTTCTCTCTAATCTTCTCTTTCTGTGTTGACAAACAGTGCAAACTACAGATCCCAGGGTCCCATCACATTGAGCCATGGCATTCATTCTAGAACTTGTGAAACTAGGTCCATAGCCTTCCATGAGTACATCCAGAACAGTGGTACTCAACCTGGGGGTCGCGCCCCCCAGGGGGGTCACCTGGCCATTTTGGAGGGGTCACGAGACCGCCTCCTTTGGCCCCGCCCCAAGGCAGGCTGATCACATGGTCTGCAGCCCCTCCCACAACAAAGAGGTTAGGTAAAATAGCAAACCAACACACACATACTAGGGCTGGGCGGTTTCGTTTCGTAATTTCGTAATTCGTTAAAAATTCGTTATTTTTTTTTGATAACGAAGCGATATTGAACCATTTAGGAGCAACTAAAAAACGAAACAATTTTTTTCCAATTCGTTCCGTAATTGTTTCGGAATTGTTTCGTTATTGATTCGTTATTGATTCGTTATTGATTCGTTATTGATTCGTTATTGATTCGTAAATGTTTCGTTATTATTTCCGCATGTCTGGTGCAAGTTTTAGGGTTGCTGTTTGTTTTCTCAGTGAAAAAAAAAATATAATTATCACACCAACAGTCAACAACAGAGGGAGAGGGAAGCTTCAGAAGTTTTTTTAGCGTATTGCGCGATCGCGGCCGCCATTAACGAATCGATTTGTAATTGTTTCGTAATTGTTTTATGATTTCCGAAATTTCGTAAATATCGAACTTTTTTTAAGGAAAATTTTGGAATTCTTTTAAATAACGAAACGCAAAACCCCCCCCCCTAAAAACGAATCGAGTTTAGAAACAAATTTTTCCGTGTTTGGACAGCCCTATATACCTTATAAAACTACAGCTCCTAGAATTCACGTCACATTGAGCCATGACGGTCAAAAATGGGCCGGACTCCATTCATTCTAGATGCACCCATGGAAGGCTGTGGGCCTTGCAAAACTATAATTCCCTGAGGTTCCATCAGAGGTGGCCCTAGGTAATTTTCAATGGTAAGCAAACAGTATTTTGCCCCCCCCCCCCAACCAATCACTGATATATATTTTCTGTTCGTCGTGGGAGTTCTGTATGCCATATTTGGTTCAGTTCCATCATTGGTGGAGTTCAGAATGCTCTTTGATTGTAGGTGTTGCACCCCAGAGCAGGAAACGAGACCCTAAGATAACAATCCACCACACTTGACTATGGGAAAAAACAATCCCTTTTTATTGATGAAAAATGGTTACAAAATAGAGGAAAATGCAAAGTCAAAAAGCCACAGTAAAATTCAGCAGTCAGCAATATCCATGAACTAGATCAAAAACCAAAAGCAACTCTGTAAAAACCTGGAACCTGTTAGCAATCCACTAACCGTACTTGGAGCACTAGAAGCCTCTTGGGATGTAGGCCACGGGAAACGGGAACTCTGCCAAGGTAATACCTCAGTCTAAACGATGCCTGATCTAACGAGTCAACCCGGCGAGAGGCACTTAAAGCTGAAGAAACTGTTTCGTGACACGCCTCCAGGCTTTGAAGCCTGTGTTTCCTTTTCCCTTAATCTGCTTGACCTTCGCAGACTCTGCGATTCACTCCTGTTTTTCCAAATCTGTCCTTTTCTATCCTCATTAAGGATCCCAGGTGTTAGCTGTTCTGGAGAGCTATCACCGCTTGGCTCTGACACATTCTCATCCGAATGTGTAGTTTCACTTTCCAAGCCTGCAGGAGTTTCTTCTACACTGACCTCAGAATCAACATTTTCATTACCATCAGGGAAAAATACATTTTCAGTAGCATCAGGAAATACAATCAGAGAATCAGGTTCAGGTTCAGGTTCACACCCAGGCTGAACCCCAACAGTAGGTGAACTATACATCCCAGTAACTACAACTCGCATATGTCAAGGTCTATTTTCCCCCAAGATCGCCTCAAGAGCGCCCCTAGGCAAAATCAACTCTACCGCGATGGCTTACTTTGCGTAAGGGTTGAGCCGCCCCTGGGTTCCGTAGCAGGCAAAGTGCATCAGTTCTACAGTGTAAAGTTTGGATCGAGACTCGAGACATGGGGAGAGTTTACGCCTGTTTGAATCACCTTTTTGGTGGGATTTATAGTTCACCTTCTTTCCCTTTGACCCCTTCAGGGTGTCCCCTCCCGGAGGAGACTTTTCAGACCCGGTTACTTCGGCGACATTGGGAATCGTCCAGGTGAGTTTTAAGAGCAGCGGAGAAAATGGGATGAATAGGATGTTGCGGGATGCGCTGGTACTTGAAATGATTTATGGTTTCCAAATCACAAACTCCTCCCTGAGCCGCCGTGCTCTGGATAGCAAGTGTCCTCATCAGATAGTGACATACAACATAGGCAGATACTCACACTGAGTCACACAGGAGAGAGAAAGATGGATGCTTTCATTCTCCTTCTCTAATGATGACGTACTTGCAAACTCACCAGGTAGTAACATACAACATAGGCAGATACTCACATTGAGTCACACAGGAGAGAGAAAGGTGGATGCTTTCATTCTCCTTCTCTCCTTCTCTAATGATGACGTACTTGCAAACAATCAGAGTAACCAGGTAGTAACATACAACATAGGCAGATACTCACATTGAGTCACACAGGAGAGAGAAAGATGGATGCTTTCATTCTCCTTCTCTAATGATGATGTATTGCAAACAATCAGAGTAATCAGATAGTAACATACAACATAGGCAGATACTCACACTGAGTCACAGAGGAGAGAGAAAGATGGATGCTTTCATTCTCCTTCTCTAATGATGATGTATTGCAAACAATCAGAGTAATCAGATAGTAACATACAACATAGGCAGATACTCACACTGAGTCACACAGGAGAGAGAAAGATGGATGCTTTCATTCTCCTTCTCTAATGATGATGTATTGCAAACAATCAGAGTAATCAGATAGTAACATACAACATAGGTAGATACTCACACTGAGTCACAGAGGAGAGAGAAAGATGGATGCTTACATTCTCCTTCTCTAATGATGATGTATTGCAAACAATCAGAGTAATCAGATAGTAACATACAACATAGGCAGATACTCACACTGAGTCACACAGGAGAGAGAAAGATGGATGCTTTCATTTTCCTTAAATAATGATGATGGTGATGTCCATCAAACAGTATTTCCATTTAACATGGAAGATTGTGTCTCCAAAATGGGGATGATGGTTTGGATGGCTTTCCCCTCCCCTGACCTCTAGGTCTTTTGGGGTCTGGACAAGAAGCTGGCCCAGCGGAAGCACTTCCCGTCCGTCAACTGGCTGATCAGCTACAGCAAATACATGCGGGCTTTGGACGAGCACTATGAGCGGCACTACCCCGAATTCGTCTCCCTCCGGACCAAGGCCAAGGAGATCCTCCAGGAGGAGGAGGACCTGGCCGAGATTGTCCAGCTGGTCGGAAAGGTGCGTCCGTCGCTTTCCTGTAACGCCTCTGCCATGAATACTTTTTGAACCCTAAAAAAATATTTATTTATTTATTTATTTATTTAGCAGTTTTGTATCCCGGTCTTCTCACCTCCGTTCGAGGGATTCAGGCTGGTTTCCAACATCAATATTACAGACAGTCATTCAAACATCATATTCTAAATCACACTAAAACATTAAAATAGCAAAATACAATCATCTAATTACAGTGGTCAGTCGACATCAAAAATCATTATTCGTCATCATCCATCCATGTCACAGGATCATGGCCCATTCGTTGAATGCCAATCCCCAAAGCCAAGTTTTCACCTGTTTCCTGAACGTTAAGATCGAAGGGGCAGTTCTGATCTCCAGTGGAAGGGAGTTCCAGAGTCGAGGGGCCACTACCGAGAAGGCCCTGCCTCTCGTCCCCACCAGCCGCGCCTGTGAGGCTGGTGGGATCGAGAGCAGGGCCCCTCCAGACGATCTTAGCAATCTTGATGGTTCATAGGGGAGGATACGTTCGGACAGGTAAATTGGGCCGGAGTCTTTTAGGGCTTTATAGGTTAAGACCAGCACTTTGAATTGTGCTCGGAAGCTGACTGGCAGCCAGTGGAGCTGGCGCAACAGAGGAGTCGTATGCTCCCTGTACCCCGCTCCCGTTAGTAGTCTGGCTGCCGCACGTTGGACTAATTGAAGCTTCCGGGCAGTCTTCAGAGGCAACCCCACGTAGAGAGCGTTGCAGTAATCTAAACGGGATGTAACCAAAGCGTGGACCACCGTGGCCAAATCAGACTTCCCAAGGTACGGGCGCAGCAAAAGCTCCCCTGACCACCGCTGAAACCTGGGGCTCCAGGCTCAGCGATGAGTCCAGGATCACTCCCAGGCTGCGAACCTGCGTCTTCAGGGGGAGTGTGACCCCGTCCAGCACAGGCTGTAACCCTATACCCTGTTCAGCCTTTCGACTGACCAGGAGGACCTCTGTCTTGTCTGGATTCAGTTTCAATCTGTTGTCCCTCATCCAGTCCGTCACAGCGGCCAAGCACCAGTTCAGGACCTCGACAGCCTCCTTAGTAGCAGGTGGAAAGGAGTGACAGAGTTGGACATCATCTACGTACAGATGACACCGCACCCCGAATCTCCGGATGATCTCTCCCAACAGCTTTATGTAAATGTTAAACAACATAGGGGACAGTACTGAACCCTGCGGGACTCCACAGTGCAATGGCCGTGGGGTTGAGCAGGAGTCCCCTAGCGACACCTTCTGGGATCACTCCACGAGAAAGGACTGGAGCCACTGCAAAGCAGTACCCCCAAGGCCCATTCCCGCGAGGCGTCCCAGAAGGATACCGTGGTCGACGGTATCGTAGCTCCGATGAGAGGTCCAGCAAAACTAACAGGGACACACTCCCCCTGTCCAGTTCCCAGCGAAGATCATCCACTAAGGCGACCAAGGCTGTCTCCGTACCATGCCCCGGCCTAAAGCCAGACTGCACCGGATCTAGATAATCCGTGTCTACTAGGAACTCCTGGAGTTGCGAGGCCACCACACGTTCCAGGACTTTGCCCAAATGTTCTTCTATTCTGTTTCCAGTGAGACGGAACATATCAGGCA
>NC_090032.1:21710109-21767609 GCF_037176765.1 Anolis sagrei
TTGGGATGATATTTTGGAGCTATGAAACCCTATATCTCCCTTGTCTGTTGCTCTCGTATATGTGGATCATATTGTCTGTTACTGTCATATATGTGGATGATATTTTGATGTGCTAAAGATTCGTAGTGTTAGTCAGAGACTGGGTTTCGGTTTCGCTTTTCCCATACAGCTTCAGGTCATCCATGTACAGCATTGTTACCCATGTACAGCATTATTATTATTAACTAGCTGTACCCGCCATGCGTTGCTGTGGCCAACCTTCCCTCCCTCTTTCTCTCCTTCTTTCCCTCCTTCTTTCCTTCCTTTCCTTTTCTTTTTTCATTCTCTCCTTCCTTCCTTTCTTCTTTCCTCCCTCCCTTTTTCTTTTTCTTCCCTTCCTCTCCTTTCTTCCTACTCTACCTCTTTTCTTCCTTCCTTTTTCTTTCCTTCACTTCTTCCTTCCTTCTCTCTTTCCTTCCCCTTTTCCTTTTCCTCTTTCCTCTTTCCTTCCTTCCTTTGCTTTTTGCTTCTATCCTTCCTTCTGTCTTTCCTTCCTCCCTCTTTCTCTCTTTCTCTTCTCCTTCGCTCCTTCTTTCCTTCCCTACTTTTTTTGTTTCCTTCTCTCCTTCTTTCTCTACCCCTTTCTTTCCATCCTCTTTTTCTTTTCCTCTTTCTCTCCTTTCTTCCTTCGCTCCCTCTTTCCTTCCTTCCTTTTTTCTTTCCTTCTCCCCTTCTGTCTTTCCTTCCCTCCCTCTTTCTATCTTCCTCTCTCTTCTTCCTTTGCTCCCTCTTTCCTTCCTTACTTTTTTCTTTCCTTCTCTCCTTCCTTCTGCCTTTCCCTCCCTCTTTCTGTCTTCCTCTCTCTTCTTCCTTTGCTCCCTCTTTCCTTCCTTACTTTTTTCTTTCCTTCTCTCCTTCCTTCTGTCTTTCCTTCCTTCTTTCTCTTTCTTTCTCTTCTTCCTTCGCTCCCTCTTTCCTTCCTTCCTTTTTCTTTCCTTCTCTCCTTCCTTCTGTCTTTCCTTCCCTCCCTCTTTCTCTTTCTTTCTCTTCTTCCTTTGCTCCCTCTTTCCTTCCTTACTTTTTTCTTTCCTTCTCTCCTTCCTTCCTTTTCTATCTCTTTCCTTCCCCCTTTTTCTTTTCCTCTTTCTCTTTCCTTTTCTACATCTTTCCTTCTTTCCTTTGCTTTTTGGTTCTATCCTTCCTTCTGTCTTTCCTCCCTCCCTCTTTCTCTCTTTCTCTTCTTCCTATACCTCCCTTGTCTGTTGCTCTCGTATACATGGATGATATTGTCTGTTAATGTCATATACGATATTTTTATATCCGTGCTAAAGATTCGGACAGTGTTAGTCAGAGACTGGGTTTCGGTTTTGCTTTTCCCATACAGCTTCAGGTCATCCATGTACAGCATTGTTCATTAGTCTTTTTCCCTTTAGGATCCGACGAAGGACGGCGAGGCCAAGATCAAAGCTCATTATGTCCAGCTAAACGAGGAAATGCAGAATGCCTTCCGCAATTTGGAGGATTGAGGTTGGACTCCTCAACCAAACTGACTTCTTTAGGACTCTCATCTCGTTTTTGTTCCAAAGTCAACCATTGGCTTCTTCTCTCGCAACGTTCCCCTTTGTATTCCCTGAATAAATTTAAACGCAAGCTCTTTTACATAATGAACGAGTTACTTCTTTTCAACGAGGTTGTGGGGTTTTTTGCACCTTAGGGTTGTGATCCAAAATTTGAAAAATGAGAAACGTCAGTTTGTTTTATCTGTTGGATTTGGCCCCATCTCCAAAACATATATGTGTATGTGTATGTATACATATATAAGCACACTAGCTGTCCCCTGGCACGTGTTGCTGTGGCCAGGTCGGTTGATATGGAAAATAAAGTAAAGAGAAAGTGTTGGTTTCTAATATATGTACTTTCTTTATGCTTGTGGGTAAACAGGATTTCTTGCTGTTTCTTTGTCCGTGTCTGGTTTGCCTACTCTGGAACTTGCAACATATCATTTTCTTTTTCAGGGGTCCATTTCAAATCTATGATACTATATCTCTCCCTGTGTGAATCATTTATATCTATATCTATGGCTGGATGACTCTCTGTCAGGAGGGTTTTGATTACATTTTCTTGCCCTAGTGAAGGGAATTGGACTGGATGGCCTTGCATATTTTCTGTTGGTCATGGGGGTTCCGTGTGGGAAGTTTGTCCCAATTCTGTCGTTGGTCTGGTTCAGAACGCTCTTTGATTGTAGGTGAACTATAAATCCCAGTAACTACAACTCCCAAATGTCAAGGTCTATTTCCCCCAAACTCCATCTGTGATCATATTTGGGCATATGGAGTATTCGTGCCAAATTTGGTCCAGATCCATCTTTGTTTGAGTCCATGGTAGTCTCTGGGTGTAGGTGAACTACAACTCCCAAACTCAAGGTCAATGCCCACCAAACCCTTCCAGTACAGGTCATGGGAGTTCTATGTGCCAAGTTTGGTTCAATTCCATCACTGGTGGAGTACAGCAATGCTCTTTGATTGTTGGTGAACTACAAATCCCAGCAATTACAACTCCCAAATGACAAAATATTAATTTTTTGAGTGATGGTCACTCCTTGTGTTGTGGGACGTTTTGTTGCCAAATTTGGTGTGATTTTTTTCATTGGTTCTTTTGTTTTTAAAGGACTCGTGACGCACAGAGCATTTTATATATATATAGATATATGTGTTCTGTCTCTAAGATATCTCATAATATAGATGCAAATATTCCAAAATCGAATCCTGAATATTTTTGGAGGAGATTCTTTGTTCTCAAGAGAAAAGCATGATAATAAAACAAAGTTCGGCTTCGTTTTGATTCGTTTCTCCATAGTGCTAATGGGTGAGGTGCTCTTGATTCCACTCCTTATCTGAGATCTCTCTGGCTTGGTTGGACCTGCTGGGAGTTATAGTACCACCAGCACAGCTCTCAGCATCCTTGGAGCAGTTAAGCCCCACCACCATGGCAAGGTGGCATCCCACACAGTTGGATCATCAAGTGCCTAGACACCATCGGGATTTGTAAAAACGTCGAAAATATGATGAAGCACTGGAAAACTGAACTGTTGGTTGGAAATGAAAACTATGGACTTCTCAACATCAGGAGAGGAATTTTCCAGGGAGACTCGTTGTCCCCACTGCTTTTCATCATTGCCATCTGCTGCCTGATCCCTAACCCGTCATCTACCACCTCCTCCTGAGAAGAATGTATAATATCACCAAGGACGACCACCTCACCCGCCTCATAGGAAACCAGCTACAAAACAGGAGCTTTTTTGTCGAGTTCCAGGGCCAGAGAAGCAGATGGCGGAAACAGAAGAACGGCCTGCCTCAGGGGAGCGTGCTTGCTCCATCCATGTTCAACATTGACACAAATGACCAGCGACGAGGGACAGAGAGTTTCATCTATGCTGACGATTGTGCCATCACCATTCAAGGAAATCAGCTACCGAACAGGAGCTTTTTTGTTGAGTTCCAGGGCCAGAGAAGCAGATGGCGGAAACAGAAGAACGGCCTGCCTCAGGGGAGCGTGCTTGCTCCATCCATGTTCAACATCTACACACATGACCAGCGACGAGGGACAGAGAGTTTCATCTATGCTGACGATTGTGCCATCACCATTCAAGGAAATCAGCTACCGAACAGGAGCTTTTTTGTTGAGTTCCTGGGCCAGAGAAGCAGATGGCGGAAACAGAAGAACGGCCTGCCTCAGGGGAGCGTGCTTGCTCCATCCATGTTCAACATCAACACAAATGACCAGCCACTGCCAGAAGGGATAGAGAGTTTCATCTATGCTGATGACCGTGCCATCACCACTCAAGTAGGGAGCTTTGAGATGGTTGAACAGAAGCTCTCCGAAGCTCTAGGTGCTCTTACTGCCTATTACAGGGAAAACCAGCTGATCCCTAATCCATCCAAAACACAGACATGTACTTTTCATCTCAAGAACAGACAAGCATCCCGAGCTCTGAGGATCACCTGGGAAGGAATCCCACTGGAGCATTGCAGCGCACCCAAGTACCTGGGAGTCACTCTGGACCGTGCTCTGACCTACAAGAAGCACTGCCTGAACATCAAGCAAAAAGTGGGCGCTAGAAACAACATCATACGAAAGCTGACTGGCACAACCTGGGGATCACAACTAGACACAGTTACGGCATCTGCCCTTTGCCTTTGCTATGCTGGTGCTGAGTATGCATGCCTGGCATGGAACACATCTCACCACGCTAAAACAGTGGATGTGGCTCTTAATAAGACATGCCACATTATCACGGGGTATCTGGAGAAATCCGCGACATTGTTCAGGAGGCGGCAACAAAGTATGTCCCAAAGAAAAAGAAAACCAAGAAGGCAAAATGGTTGTCTGCTGAGACACTGGAAGTAGCCCAAGAAAGGAGGAAAGCAAAAGGAAACAGGGATAAGGGGAGATATGCCCAGTTAAATGCGCAATTCCAGAGGTTAGCCAGAAGAGATAAGGAACTATTTTTAAATAAGCAATGCATGGAAGTGGAAAAAGACAACAGAATAGGAAGGACAAGAGACCTCTTCCAGAAAATTAGAAACATTGGAGGTAAATTTCAGGCAAAAATTGGTATGATAAGAAACAAAGATGGCAGGGACCTAACAGAAGCTGAAGAGATCAAGAGAAGGTGGCGAGACTATACAGAAGATCTATATAGGAAGGATAATAATATCGAGGATAGTTTTGACGGTGTGGTGAATGAATTAGAACCAGACATCCTGAGGAGTGAGGTTGAATGGGCCTTAAGAAGCATTGCTAACAACAAGGCAGCAGGAGACGACGGGATCCCAGCTGAACTGTTTAAAATCTTAAAAGATGATGCTGTCAAGGTGATGCATGCCATTTGCCAGCAAATATGGAAAACACAAGAATGGCCATCAGACTGGAAAAAATCAACTTAGATCCCCATACCAAAAAAGGGAAATGCGAAAGACTGCTCAAACTTCCGTACAGTGGCCCTTATTTCTCATGCCAGTAAGGTAATGCTCAAGATCCTGCAAGGAAGAAGACTCCAGCAATACATGGAGCGAGAGTTGCCAGATGTTCAAGCTGGGTTTAGAAAAGGCAGAGGAACGAGAGACCAGATTGCCAATATCCGCTGGAGAATGGAGAAAGGCAGGGAGTTTCAGAAAAACATCTACTTCTGCTTCATTGACTATTCTAAAGCCTTTGACTGTGTGGATCATAATAAATTGTGGCAAGTTCTTGGTGGGATGGGCATCCCAAGCCCCCTTCCCTCTCTCCTGAGGAATCTGTACAAGGACCAAGTAGCAACAGTCAGAACTGACCACAGAACAGGAGACTGGTTCAAGATTGGGAAAGGCGTCCGGCAAGGCTGCATCCTCTCACCCAACCTTTTTAACTTGTATGCAGAACACATCATGCGAGGATGTGCGGGGCTGGATGAATGCAAAGCTGGGGTGAAAATTGCTGGAAGAAACATTAACAACCTCAGATATGCAGATGACACCACTCTGATGGCCGAAAGCGAGGAGGAGTTGAGGAGCCTTCTAATCAAGGTGAAAGAAGAAAGCACAAAAGCCGGGTTGCAGCTAAACGTCAAAAAAACCAAGATGATGGCAACAAGAATGATTGACAACTGGAAAATAGAGGGAGAAACCGTGGAGGCCGTGACAGACTTTGTATTTCTAGGTGCAAAGATTACTGCAGATGCAGACTGTGGCCAGGAAATCAGAAGACGCTTCCTTCTTGAGAGGAGAGCAATGTCCAGTCTCGATAAAATAGTGAAGAGTAGAGACATCAGACTGGCAACCAAGATCCATTGCCTAGTCCAAGCCATGGTCTTCCCTGTAGTAACCTACGGATGTGAGAGCTGGACCTTAGGGAAGGCTGAGCGAAGGAAGATCGATGCTTTTGAGCTGTGGTGTTGGAGGAAAGTTCTGAGAGTGCCTTGGACTGCGAGAAGATCCAACCAGTCCATCCTCCAGGAAATAAAGCCCGACTGCTCACTGGAGGGAAAGATACTAGAGACAAAGTTGAAGTACTTTGGCCACATCATGAGGAGACAGGAAAGCCTAGAGAAGACAATTATGCTGGGGAAAGTGGAAGGCAAAAGGAAGAGGGGCCGACCAAGGGCAAGATGGATGGATAGCATCCTTGAAGTGACTGGACTGACCTTGAGGGAGCTGGGGGTGGTAACGGCCGACAGGGAGCTCTGGCGTAGGCTGGTCCATGAGGTCACGAAGAGTCGGAGACGACTGAACGAATGAACAACAACATCTGGATAAATTCCACTGCTTAGCCAGTATTGCACCACCTGACATCCGCCGGGAAGTGGCAGCCAATAGTGAAAGGACCAAGGCAGAGACATCTCCAGCTCATCCCCTGTTTGGGTATCAGCCGGCAACGCCAATCAAGACATAGTTTTCTAAGATCTACAGAGACACTCGTTGGAACACCCCAGCAAGCGAGAGTCCAAAAGTGGCAGGCTCAAACCCAGAACCTCAATGAGAGACTCCCCCCTGGGCACACAGAAGACTGTAATACAACTGTTCGGTTGCCTGTCACGATAAATAAATATTATTATTCTGTCCATTAAAAAGGGGGGGGGGGGAGTGGATCTCGGCTCGTGTCCACCCGGGGTCAGAAAGGTCACTGGACCATTCTCCACGGAAGAGAAAAGGGTTCCCAAACTTTCGAAGGCTCGTCGTCAGCAAAAAAATAATAGCAATTATTTTCATCGACGAGCGAGAACGAGAGGCTTCCTCCCCATTGTTTGGGCGGTCACCCGCCAGACAATGACCGCTATAAAAACCCCGCTTTGGCCCGGCGTTGGCTCTTTGTACGTTCAAAGAAAGGAAGAAAAAGGCAGATTCATCCCCATCCAAACACATGGCTTTCCTTCTCGGGTAAGCGCGTCGCCAAAACGGCCGAGCTGCTGAAGGTAAGCAGGTCGCTTTGTTTATTCTTAATTTTTTGCCCCAAAATATAATATTTTTTCAAATTGCAGTGGGACCTCGGTATCCACTGATGCTAAAAGTCCCATTACATACAATGGAGTGGTCAAAGTAGCGTGGATGTATTATTATTATTATTATTATTATTATTCTATATTATTATTATTCTATATATTTTTCTATATTATTATTCTATAATTATTCTATACTATTTTTCTATATTATCATTATTCTATATTCTTTTATATTATTATTATTCTATATTATTTTTCTATATTATTATTCTATATTATTTTCTATATTATTATTCTTCTATATTATTTTTCTATGTTATCATTATTCTATATTATTATTCTATATTATGATTATTATATATTTTTATTATTCTATATTTTCTATATTAATATTCTATATTATTTTTTCTATATTATTATGATGCTACATTATTATTCTAGATTATTTTTCTATATTATTATTCTATATTATTTTCTATATTCTTCTTCTATTTTATTATTATTCTATATTATTTTTCTATATTATCATTATTCTATATTAATATTCTTCTATATTATTCTTCTATATTATTTTTTCTATATTATTTTCTATATTCTTCTTCTATATTATTATTATTATTCTATATTATTCTTCTATATTATTATTCTATATTAATATTCTTCTATATTATTTTTATTATATTATTTTCTATATTCCTTCTATATTATTATTCTTCTATATTATTCTTCCATATTATTATTCTTCTATATTATTATTCTATATTATTTTCAATATTATTTTTCTATATTATCATTATTCTATATTATTCTATATTATGATTATTATATATTTTTATTATTCTATATTATGATTATTCTATATTATTTTTCTATATTCTTCTATATTATTTTCTATATTCTTCTATTTTATTATTATTCTATATTATTTTTCTATATTATTTTCTATATTCTATATTATTATTATTATTCTATATTATTTTTCTATATTATTATTGTATATTAATATTCTTCTATATTATTCTTCTATATTATTTTTATTATATTATTTTCTATATTCTTCTATATTATTTCTATATTATTTTCTATATTATTTTCTATATTATTATTATTATTATTATTATTATTATTATTATTATACTATACTGTTATTATTGTTATGTCTCTCCCGCTTTATCTCTCTTTCCAAAGAGGCCCATAGTGCACTAGAGCTCTCAATCACGTCTTCTCCAAACTACAGCTCCCAAAAAAACACATAGGAAGGACCTGCTATAATGAGCCTATAAGGCAGGCAAGAGTCCTGATCTTCGTGGACTACATCTCCCATCACCCCCATGAGTCAAAACTGTGGGTGATGGGAGTTGTCATTCCCCACCGCACAAGTGGATATGTGCGGTTGTAATTCCCCATCCGACCCTATGAGTGTGCAATGGGAGTTGTAGTTCCCCTATCCAACCCTATGAGTGGGTGAAGGGAGTTGTAATTACATACCAGACCCTATGAGTGTATGGTGGGAGTTGTAGTTCCCCATCTGACATGCCCCCACAAGTGGGTGATGGGAGTTGTAGTTGCCCCACTCAACCCTACCAGTGGAAGATGGGAGTTGCAGTTCCCTAGCTGACCATACAAGTGGGAATTGCAGTTCTCCACTCAACCCTACAAGTGAATGGTGAGAGTTGCAGTTCCCTACCTGACCCTACAAGTGGATGGTGGGAGTTCTCCACCCAACCCTACAAGTGGATGTTGGGAGTTTCAGTTTTTCCCAGGACAACCCTGCAAGTGGGTAATGGGAGTTGCAGTTCCCCTATCTGACCACTACAAGTAGATGATGGGAGTTGTGGGTCCCGATCTGACTCTATATGTGGGTGATCGGAGTTGTAGTTCCCCCATCCAAATCCAATGAGTGGATGATAGGAATGGTAGCTCTCCCATTTGACCCTACAAGTGGATGACGGGAGTTGTGGTTTCTCATGCAACCATGTGAGCGGTTGATGGGAGTTGTAGTTCCCCACCCAACCCCCATGAGCAGCTATAGTTATCGTTCCCCAAATAGATAATGGAAGTTGTAGTTTCCCACCCAACCCCTATGAGCAGATGATGGGAATCGTAGTCCCACACCCGAACCTACAAGTGGACAATGGGAGTTGTTATCCTGTAACAACTGGAGGATGAATCTTGCTGGACTGGAGATGCATTTCTGTTCTCTTCCCTCCTTTTTCCGTGTCTCGTTCCCTTCTTCGCAGGACGGGCCGTCCCCGCTGGTCCTGCTTCAGGAGGAGGGCCCCCCTCCGGAACCTCTTTCCTCCTCCGGCGCCGGGTCCGTGATGCTGGGACTGATGGGGGGCGGACTCCTCTGCGCCGCCTCAGGGCTGGTCCTCCTCATCGTGGCCACCGCCACCGACTTCTGGATCCAGTACCGCTACTCAGGGAGCCTCTGCAACCAGGGCCTGTGGCGCTTCTGCATGGGGAGCAAGTGCCACCCGCACACCATCACCCTCGGTACGGAAGTTTATGGAAGTTTATATTTTATATAAAAAAATATTACTTGAAACCAAAGCCGTGATAAAATAGCAACGTTGACCCGACTGAGGCAACTCTCTCCCATGAATCAGGAAAAATCTCATAGACAAATCTTAAGCTTGGCAAAAACTTGATGCATGAAACTCAGAGCACTTGAAAGCAAGGCCGTGATAAAATAGCAACGTTGACCCGACTGAGGCAACGCTCTCCCATGAATCAGTATAAGGCTTTTCCAGTTACCGGAACTGAAAGGAAAGCATTTCTCTTGACCTTCTCCCCAGATAAAAAATATTATGCCAATATTATATGATACAAAACAGTCCATAAGCTTCCAAGGAAAACAAGATCCACGAATGCATAAAAATCCACGAAATTAAGCACTTGAATCCATGAAGCAAGACAGCAGGAAAAATCTCATAGACAAATCTTAAGCTTGGCAAAAACGTGGTGCATAAAACTCAGAGCACTTGAAAGCAAAGCCGTGATAAAATAGCAACGTTGACCCGACTGAGGCAACGCTCTCCTATGAATCAGTATAAAGCGTTTCCAGATCCCAGAACTGAAAGGAAAGCATTTCTCTTGACCTTCTCCCCAGATAAAAAATATTATACAAATATTATGTTATACAAAATAGTCCATAAACTTCCAAGGAAAACAAGATCCACGAATGCATAAAAATCCACGAAACTAGGCACTTGAATCCATGAAACAAGATGGCAGGAAAATCTCATAGATAAATCTTAAGCTTGGCAAAAACTTGGTACATGAAACTCAGAGCACTTGAAAGCAAAGCTGTGATAAAATAACAACGTTGACCCGACTGAGGCAACGCTCTCCTATGAATCAGTATAAGGCTTTTCCAGACCCCAGAACTGAAAGGAAAGCATTTCTCTTGACCTTCTCCCCAGATTTTTTTAAAGCCGTGATAAAATAGCAACGTTGACCCGACTGAGGCAACGCTCTCCTATGAATCAGTATAAGGCTTTTCCAGACCCCAGAACTGAAAGGAAAGCATTTCTCTTGACCTTCTCCCCAGATTTTTTTAAAGCCGTGATAAAATAGCAACGTTGACCCGACTGAGGCAACACTCTCCCATGAATCAGTACAAAGCTTTTCCAGATCCCGGAACTGAAAGGAAAGCATTTCCCTTGACCTTCTCCCCAGATAAAAAATATTATACAAATATTATATTACACTATACAAAATAGTCCATAAGCTTCCAAGGAAAACAAGATCCACGAATGCATAAAAATCCACGAAACTAGGCACTTGAATCCATGAAGCAAGATGGCAGGAAAAATCTCATAGACAAATCTTAAGCTTGGCAAAAACGTGGTACATGAAACTCAGAACACTTGGAAGTAAAGCCATGATAAAATAACAACGTTGACCCGACTGAGGCGACACGCTCCCATGAATCAGTATAAGGCTTTTCCAGATCCCGGAACAGAAGGGAAAGCATTTCTCTATAATAATAAATTAATAAATTATTATTAATAAATTAATAAATTATTAATAATAAATTATGTAATAATAAAATAATAAATTATTATTAATAAATTATTTAATAATAAATTATTAATAATAAATCAAAAAATTATTATTAATAAATTATTAAATAATAAAATAATAAATAAAATAATAAATAAATTCGTTAATAATAAATCAATAAATTAATGTATTATTAATAAATTAATAATATTATATTTTCTGGCAGATTCAGAGTTTCAAAGGAACTCAGAGTTTCAGGATCCTGGTATTCCAATAGCCAACGGGGGTCAAGTCAGGACAAGTCACTTAGTTGCAGGATTGGGCCAGAGAATGATTGATTGATAGATAGATTGATCAGTTGATTGGTGATTGCCTCCTGCAGCCTTCTGGGACACGACGCGGGCCTTCATGATCCTCTCGGTCATCTGCTCCTTCGCTGGGATCATCTTGGGCCTGACCGCTTACTCCGGCGCCGTCCGTTCAATCCGCACCCGTTCGGCGGGCGTCGCGCTCCTCTTGGCCGGTAGGACTAAACTTGCCGGTCAGTTGTCCTTTTCCTATTCGAGCTAAGCTTTGGCCTCAGTCTTTCATTCTTTCCTCCCAGGTCTGTTCGCTTTGTTGGGGATTTCGGTGTACACCGGCGTGACGGTCAACTTCTACGCCAAGCGCTACGCCCAGTGGCGCTTCTCCTGGTCCTACATCCTGGGCTGGATCGCGGTCATCCTCACCATCTCTGCAGGTCATCTTCACCTCAGGAATGAGATATGTCCACCTCAACCTTTGTGTCTACGTCTTGTGGACATCCCACCATCCCCATTGACACGTTCTTCCTTCCTCTCTGTAGGAGTCTTCCACATTTGTGCCGTGCCCCGGAACACGTCCCCCGAGACCTCCAACGTGGCCAGCGGCTGACTCCCGGCCTTCCTCTTGGCCCACCAGCCCAACGCTCTCCTCTCCGGCTTCTTGGTCATCCTGGGCTTCCTAGCAGCCCCCATTGCCACCACCATCCTTGCCCATCATCCTCTGCACCTCCTTCGGGGATTTTTGAGAAGACCACCACCAACACCGTCTCCAGATCTTTGCTGATGTGACATTGGGGGGCCTGGGGAGAGGAGCTTTCCTTGAGTTATGGTCTTGGTCCCATTGGGTAGGGCCAACTCAAGTAGACCAATTGGCTTAACTATGATAGGGCAGGCCAACATCATTGATTCAATTGGACAACCATCGCTCATAACAATTGATTTAATGGATCAATGATACTCAACAGTTGACCCATTGAATCTATTATAGTCAACAGTTGAATCCAATTGTAACCAACAGTTGACCCATTGAATTGATTATAGTCAGCAGTTGAATTGATTATAGTCTACAATTGACCCACTGAATTGATGACAGTCAACAGGTGAATTAATAATAGTTGACAGTTGAATTGATTATAGTCAACAGTTGAACTGATTATAGTCAACAGTTGACCCATTCAACAGTTGAATCAATAATAGTTGACATTTAATTGATTATAGTCAACAACTGACCCATTGAATTGATGACAGTTGACAGGCGAATCAATAATAGTTGACAGTTGAATTTATTATAGTCAACAGTTGACCCATTGGTTTGATTATAGTCATCAGTTGACCCATTGAATTGATGACAGTCAACAGTTGAATCAATAATAGTTGACAGTTGAATTGATTATAGTCAACAGTTGACCCATTGGTTTCATTATAGTCAACAGTTGACCCATCGAATTGATGACAGTCAACAGTTGAATCAATAATAAGTGACAGTTGAATTGATTATAGTCATCAGTTGACCCATTGAATTGATGACAGTCAACAGTTGAATCAATAATAGTTGACAGTTGAATTGATTATAGTCAACAGTTGACCCATTGGTTTCATTATAGTCATCAGTTGACCCATTGAATTGATGACAGTCAACAGTTGAATCAATAATAGTTGACAGTTGAATTGATTATAGTCAACAGTTGACCCATTGGTTTCATTATAGTCAACAGTTGACCCATCGAATTGATGACAGTCAACAGTTGAATCAATAATAAGTGACAGTTGAATTGATTATAGTCATCAGTTGACCCATTGAATTGATGACAGTCAACAGTTGAATCAATAATAGTTGACAGTTGAATTGATTATAGTCAACAGTTGAATTGATTATAGTCAACAGTTGACCCATTGGTTTGATTATAGTCATCAGTTGACCCATTGAATTGATTATAGTCAACAGATGACCCATTGAATTGATGACAGTTGACAGGTGAATCAATAATAGTTGACAGTTGAACTGATTATAGTCAACAGTTAACCCATTGGTTTGATCATAGTCAGCAGCTGAATTGATTATAATCAATAGTTGAATTAATTATAATGAACAATTGACCCACTGAATTGTTTACAGTTGACAGTTGAATCAATTATATTCAACAATTGACCAATTGAATTAATTATAGTCAACAGCTGAATCAATTATAATCAACAATTCACCTTTTGAATAGATTATAGTCAACAATTGAATCAATTATAGTCAACAGTTGACCCATTGAATTAATGGATGTTGACAGGCTGACCCATTGGTTCTTTGACCCCTGTCTCCAACTACAAGGAGAGATGGGTAAAAAATGAACAAACTATTATTATGATTATGATTATGATTCTTATTATTATTATTCTGTCAACATCCATCAATTTAATTGTCAACTCTAGTCAGCTGCAACGAGCACTCATAGTCAATAGACACCTGTGGTCAACTTTTCAACATTCAGTAATTCAATGGATCAGTTGGAGTTGATATCCCTGACATACATCATCCAATCTGCATCCGTTGGCTAAGAGGGTCAACTATAGTTAGTTGTAGTTAACAATCATTCATATAATGAGTCACCTTGGGGAGATAGGGCAGGATATAAATAATAATAATAATAATAATAATAATAATTATTATTATTATTATTATTATAGTGGGTCAACTGGCAAACATCAATAGATTCAGTGAATCAACTGTGGTTAACACCCATAGATTCAGTGGGTCAACTGTAGATACCTGTGGTCAACACCCATTGATTCAATGGGTCAACTATGGCCAACACCCATTGATTTAGTGGGTTAACAGTAGTCAACTGTGGTCAATATGCATTGATTGAGTGGGTCAATTGTGGTCAACACCAATTGATTCAGTGGGTCAAAGTAGTCAACTGTGGTCAAAACCCATTGATTCAGTGCATCAACTGTGATCAACACCCATTGATTCAGTTGGTCAACTGTAATCAACTGTGGTCAACATCCATTGATTCAATGAATCAACTGTAGTCAATTGTACTCAACAACCATTGATTCAATGGATTAATTGTCATCAACATCCAATGATTGAATGGGTCAACTGCAGTCAACTATGGTCAACACTCAATGATTCAATGGGTCAACTATGGTCAACACTCAATGATTCAATGGGCCAACTGTAGTCAACTGTGTTCAACAACCATTGATTCAGGGGAACAACTGTAGTCAGTTGTAGTCAACAACCATAGATTCAGTGGATTAATTGTCATCAACATCCATTGATTGAATGGGCCAACTGTAGTCAACTATGGTGAACACTCAGTGATTCAATGGGTCAACTGTAGTCAACTGCGGTCAACAACCATTGATTCGGGGGAACAACTGTAGCCAACACCTATTGATTCAGTGGGTCAATTGTAATCAACTCTGGTCAACACTGATTGATTGAATGGGTCAACTGCAGTCAACTATGGTCAACAATGATTCAGTGGGTCAGCTGTGGTCAACACCAATTGATTCAGTGGGTCAAAGTAGTCAGCTGTGGTCAAAACCCATTGATTCAGTGCATCAGGTGTGGTCAACACCCATTGATTCACTGGGTCAACTGTAATAAACTGTGGTCAACATCCATTGATTCAATGAATCAACTGTAGTCAATTGTAGTCAACAACCATTGATTCAGGGGAACAACTGTAGACAGTTGTAGTAAACAACCATAGATTTAGTGGATTAATTGTCATCAACACCCATTGATTGAATGGGCCAACTGTAGTCAACTACGGTTAACACTCAATGATTCAATGGGTCATCTGTAGTCAACTGTGGTCAACAATCATTGATTCATGGGTCAACTGTGGTCAACACCCATTGATTCAGTGGGTCAACTGTAATAAACTGTGGTCAACATCCATTGATTTAATGAATCAACTGTAGTCAATTGTAGTCAACAACCATTGATTCAGTGGATTAATTATCATCAACACTCATTGATTGGTCAACTATGGTCAACACTCAATGATTCAATGGGTCAACTGTAGTCAACTGTGGTCAACAACCATTGATTCAGGGGAACAAGTGTAGTCAGTTGTAGTCAACAACCATAGATTCAGTGGATTAATTGTCATAAACACCCATTGATTGAATGGGCCAACTGTAGTAAACTATGGTCAACACTCAATGATTCAATGGGTCAACTGTAGTCAACTGCGGTCAACAAACATTGATTCATGGGTCAACTGTGGTCAACACCCATTGATTCAGTGGGTCAACTGTAATAAACTGTGGTCAACATCCATTGATTTAATGAATCAACTGTAGTCAATTGTAGTCAACAACCATAGATTCAGTGGATTAATTATCATCAACACCCATTGATTGAATGGGCCAACTGTAGTCAACTATGGTCAACACTCAATGATTCAATGGGTCAACTGTAGTCAACTGCGGTCAACAACCATTGATTCGGGGGACAACTGTAGTTAACACCCATTGATTCAGTGAGTCAATTGTAATAAACTCTGGTCAACACCGATTGATTGAATGGGTCAACTGTAGTCAACTATGGGCAACACTCAATGATTCAGTGGGTCAACTGTGGCCAGTAACCATGGATTCAGAGGATCAATTGTAGTCAACACCCATTGATTCAGGGGTCAACGCTAGTCAACTGTGGTCAACACCCATTGATTCAATGGGTCAACTGTAGTCAACTGTGGTCAACACCCATTGAGTCAGTGGGTCAACTGTGGCCTTTTCTTTCCTCTTCTTTCTCCTCTCAAATTGGAATGAAAGCAATTCCTGGGGGAGGAAAGGGTTCTCAGAGATGCCCCGTGTAAGGGAAGTCAATACTAAGTAAAGTTCAGTCGTGTTGACATTTGGTGCTGATCTGCATTTCCTGATTTCTTGACCGGCCGATCCTTTTGTCACAACTGCTTCTTCATGTTTCAGTCTGGCCGATACGTTTCCTTATTGACATCAAGGGACTGTGGAATGCCTTCAGAACAAGTCATGGGCAAGTCATGTACATTGGTAAATAGAAAGATAATCTATTCATCCTAGATTATATGTGTTTCCACCACTATAGGCATTATACATATTATAATATGTAAATAGCATATAATAACATTGCAGTTTATAGTGAGCGCCATGAGCATGTCCAAGAGCCCTGCCAATGTCCTCCACCAACACCACACTGCCCACCACCCAAGGGAAGGCTTTCATACAGGGACCATTTCATCCTAGATTAGATGTGTTTCCACCACCACAGGCATCCCAGTGTTCCTTACTCTCTCCATCCCTGCCAATGTCCTCCACCAACACCACACTGCCCACCACCCAAGGGAAGGCTTTCATACAGGGATCATTTCATCCTAGATTATGTGTGTTTCCACCACCACAGGCATCCCAGTGTTCCTTACTCTCTCCATCCCTGCCAATGTCCTTCACCAACACCACACTGCCCACCACCCAAGGGAAGGCTTTCATACGGGGACCATTTCATTCTAGATTATATGTGTTTCCACCACCACAGGCATCCCAGTGTTCCTTACTCTTTCTATCCCCACCACAGGCATCCCAGTGTTCCTTACTCTCTCCATCCCTGCCAATGTCCTCCACCGACACCACACTGCCCACCACCCAAGGGAAGGCTTTCATACGGGGACCATTCCATCCTAGATTATATGTGTTTCCACCACTATAGGCATCCCAGTGTTCCTTACTCTCTCCATCCCTGCCAATGTCCTCTACCAACACCACACTGCCCACCACCCAAGGAAAGGTTTTAATACGGGGACCATTCCATCCTAGATTAGATGTGTTTCCATCACCACAGGCATCCCAGTGTTCCTTACTCTCTCCATCCCTGCCAATGTCCTCAACCAACACCACACTGCCCACCACCCAAGGGAAGACTTTCATATGGGGACCATTTCATTCTAGATTAGATGTGTTTCCACCACCACAGGCACCCCAGTGTTCCTTACTCTTTCTATCCCCACCACAGGCATCCCAGTGTTCCTTACTCTCTCCATCCCTGCCAATGTCCTCCACCAACACCACACTGCCCACCACCCAAGGGAAGGCTTTCATACGGGGACCATTTCATTCTAGATTATATGTGTTTCCACCACCACAGGCATCCCAGTGTTCCTTACTCTCTCCATCCCTGCCAATGTCCTCCACCAACACCACACTGCCCACCACCCAAGGGAAGACTTTCATACGGGGACCATTTCATCCTAGATTGTATGTGTTTCCACCACCACAGGCATCCCAGTGTTCCTTACTCTCTCAATCCCTGCCAATGTCCTCCACCGACACCACACTGCCCACCACCCAAGGGAAGGCTTTCATACGGGGACCATTTCATCCTAGATTATATGTGTTTCCACCACTATAGGCATCCCAGTGTTCCCTACTCTCTCTATCCCCACCACAGGCATCCCAGTGTTCCTTACTCTCTCCATCCCTGCCAATGTCCTCCACCAACACCACACTGCCCACCACCCAAGAGAAGGCTTTCATACGGGGACCATTCTATCCTAGATTGTATGTGTTTCCACCACCACAGGCATCCCAGTGTTCCTGACTCTCTCCATTGGTGTGGAATTTGCATAACTCACCCACTGCTTCTCCCTTGACAATTTCCTATTCTTTTCAATGGCACACAGCAAACAGAGAGGAACTGATCAGCAACTGAACATACTAGAGAGCTTTGGGGAGATTTCACCATGATTTATAGGAGTTGGAGGTCCTGGGATGTATAGTTCACCTATTATCTGAGAGCACTCTGAACTCCACCAATGATTGACCTGGAACTCACTTGGCACACAGAACCTCCCATGATCAAGAAAAAATACTGGAGGTCTTTGGAGGGATTTATGGGAGTTGTAGTTCACCTAGATCCAGCGCGCACTATGAACCTAAACAATGATGGATGATTTATAGGAGCTGGAGGTCCAGGGATGTATAGTTCACCTATTATCTGAGAGCACTCTGAACTCCACCAATGATTGACCTGGAACTCACTTGGCACACAGAACCTCCTATGACCAAGAAAAAATACTGGAGGCCTTTGGAGGGATTTATGGAAGTTGTAGTTCACCTAGATCCAGCGCGCACTATGAACCCAAACAATGATGGATCCCGACCAAACTTGGCATGTATACCCGATATTTCCAGATTTGAATACTGGTGGGTTTTGAGGGGAATTGGCCTGGACATTTTGGAGTTGTAGGTATTGGGATTTATAGTTCACCTGCAAACAATGAGCACTCTGAACTCCACCAAAGAGTGAAATAATAATAATAATAATAATAATAATAATAATTTTATAATAATAATAATAATTTTATAATAATAATGTTATAATAATTTAATAATTTAATAATAATAATTTAATAATAATAATAATAATTTAATAATAATAATTTAATAATAATAATGTAATAATAGTAATTTAATAATTTAATAATACTAATTTAATAATAATAATAATTTAATAATAATTTAATAATACTAATTTAATAATAATAATTTAATAATAATTTAATAATAATAATAATGTAATAATAATAATTTAATAATTATAATAATTTAATAATAATTTAATAATAATAATTTAATAATTATAATAATTTAATAATAATAATAATTTAATAATAATAATAATTTAATAATAATAATAATTTAATAATAATAATGTAATAATAGTAATTTAATAATTTAATAATACTAATTTAATAATAATAATAATGTAATAATAATTTAATAATTATAATAATTTAATAATAATAATAATTTAATAATAATTTAATAATAATAATAATTTAATAATTTAATAATAATGTAAAAATAATAATGTAATAATAATAATAATGTAATAATAATAATAATTTAATAATAATAATTTAATAATAATAATAATTTAATAATTATAATAATTTAATAATAATAATGTAATAATAATAATTTAATAATAATAATTTAATAATAATAATGTAATAATAATAATGTAATAATAGTAATTTAATAATTTAATAATACTAATTTAATAATAATAATGTAATAATAATTTAATAATAATACTAATTTAATAATAATAATAATTTAATAATAATTTAATAATAATAATAATTTAATAATGTAATAATAATGTAATAATAATAATGTAATAATAATAATAATGTAATAATAATAATTTAATAATTATAATAATGTAATAATAATAATTTAATAATTATAATAATTTAATAATAATAATAATAATAATATAATTTAATAATAATTTAATAATAATAATAATAATAATAAGTGGAATATAAATATTGTGGAAAGGAGGGCTGCCATTAAGGATGCGTGCCATAGATGCAGGCAAAACGTCAGGAGAAAATGCCTCTGGAACATGGCCATATAGCCCAGAAAAACCTACAAGAACCTAATAATTTAATAATAATAATAATAATAATAATAATAATAATAATAATAATAATAATATAATAATAATTTAATAATAATTTAATAATAATAATAATAATAATAAGTGGAATATAAATATATTAGTGGAATATAAATATGGTGGAAAGGAGGGCTGCCATTAAGGATGCGTGCCATAGATGCGGGCGAAACGTCAGGAGAAAATGCCTCTGGAACATGGCCATATAGCCCAGAAAAACCTACAAGAACCTAATAATTTAATAATAATAATAATTTAATAATAATAATAATAATAATTTAATAATAATAATTTAATAATAATAATAATAATAATAATAATAATAATAATAATAAGTGGAATATAAATATATTAGTGGAATATAAATATGGTGGAAAGGAGGGCTGCCATTCAGTGGCTGCTGGGCCTCGGGCGGCGAAAAGTCTTGGGACGGCACCGAGCAATCCAGTCCGAGGCTCAGGTGTGTCCGGAGGGAGGAGCGCACCTTTGCACACCTGTTGTGCTGCATTCCAATGCACAACACACACACAAAAGCCAATATTGGCCGCCAGAGGGAGAGAGACTCCCGGTTTTGACATCTATTTTCCGCTTCAAAGCCTTTGAATGCAAAGGAAAAGGAATTTGTTTTCACTCCCAGGCTTCTCCAAACAAGACCTCCTCGGAGTTACAAACACAAACGACTTGCAGTTAAGAACAGGGCTTGGCTAGACGACCCCGAGTTGCAAACATCCAACTTATAAACAAACACGGCTGGACTGGATGACCTTTGGGGGTCCCTCCCAAATCTCAGGTGCTATATTTGGGCATATTGATGATGGGACTTTTAGTTCTCCCATCTAGCCCTGAAAGTAGGTGACGAGAGTTATAGTTCCCCATCTGACCCTGCAAGTGGATGGTGGTTGCTTTCCCCTCCTACCCTACAAATAGATGGCGAGATTTGTAGTTTCCACCACTTCACCTAAACCGACAAATGGGTGATGGGATTTTTAGTTTCCCAACCCCACAAGTGGATAATGGGAGTCGCAGTTCCTCATCCGACCCTACTAGTGGGTGACGGGAATTGTAGTTTTGCCCATCCAACCCACAAGTGGATGATGGAAGTTGTAGTTCCACCACCTACCTTCTTCTGAACTATATGTGGGCAATGGGAGTTGCAGTTTCACCATCTGCCTTCTTCTAAACCTATATGTGAGTAGTGGGAGTTGTAGTTTCCCACCGACCCTGGATGATGGGAGTTGTAATTCCACCACCTGCCTTCTTCTGAACCTAGATGTGGGCAGTGGGAGTTGTAGTTTCTAACCGACCCTGGATGACAGGAGTTGTAGTTCCACCACCTGCCTTCTTCTGAACCTAGATATGGACAATGAGAGTTGTAGTTTCCCACCAACACTGGATGATGGGAGTTGTAGTTCCACCACCTGCTTTCTTCTGAACCTAGATGCAAGCAGTGGGAGTTGTAGTTTCCCACCGACACTGGATGACAGGAGTTGTAGTTCCACCACCTGCCTTCTTCTGAACCTAGATGTGGGCAGTGGGAATTGTAGTTCCACCATCTGCCTTCTTCTGAACCTAGATGCAAACAGTGGGAGTTGTAGTTTCCCACCAACACTGGATGATGGGAGTTGTAGTTCCACCACCTGCCTTCTTCTGAACCTAGATGCAAGCAGTGGGAGTTGTAGTTTCCCACCGACACTGGATGACAGGAGTTGTAGTTCCACCACCTGCCTTCTTCTGAACCTAGATGTGGGCAGTGGGAATTGTAGTTCCACCATCTGCCTTCTTCTGAACCTAGATATGGGCAATGAGAGTTGTAGTTTCCCACCAACACTGGATGATGGGAGTTGTAGTTCCACCACTTGCCTTCTTCTGAACCTAGATGTGGGCAGTGGGAGTTGTAGTTTCTAACCGACCCTGGATGACAGGAGTTGTAGTTTCAACATCTGCCTTCTTCTGAACCTAGATGTGGGCAGTGGGAATTGTAGTTCCACCATCTGCCTTCTTCTGAACCTAGATATGGGCAATGAGAGTTGTAGTTTCCCATCAACACTGGATGATGGGAGTTGTAGTTCCACCACTTGCCTTCTTCTGAACCTAGATGTGGGCAGTGGGAGTTGTAGTTTCTAACCGACCCTGGATGACAGGAGTTGTAGTTTCAACATCTGCCTTCTTCTGAACCTAGATGTGGGCAGCGGGAGTTGTAGTTCCACCATATGCCTTCTTAACCTATATGAGGGCAGTGGGAGTTGTAGTTCCACTATCTGCCTTCTTCTGAACCTATATGAGGGCAGTGGGAGTTGTAGTTTCCCACTGACCCTGGATGATGATGGGAGTTGCAGTTCTACCCCATCTGGAGGGATGTGTGGGCCTAGAACATCAGCCTATAGAGGCCGAATGGTACCCCATCCCATCCATCGGGCCACACTTGTGCCTGTTTGGGTTTCGGCCAAGGGGTGACCCTCCTGCGGCGCCTCCCTTTCCTCATTTCTCTCTCTGTCTCTCTCTCTCTCTGTGTGTGTGACACCTTTGGTGAACTCCCTTTGGCTTTTCTACCCGAAATCGTCCTCTTCCTCCTCCTCCTCTGTCGCCGCCGCTCATCCCCCCTTGGGAGAAACACCTGTTTAAACTTGCCAAACAGGTTAACATTATTCTCTTTCTCTCTCTCTCTCGGTGCTGCGTTCCCCTCCCTTTGGCAAACGCGCACAGAACAGGTTGTCGGAGTTTCCAAACAGGACGCCGGAGAGAGAGAAACAGACGCCGCCGGAGCCGGAGGAAAAGGGTCTCAAGGCCAAGGCTATGGAGGCCCCGTCCCATCACCTGCGCCGCATCCCATTCTGCCTCTTGACACACTAAAGGAGTTGGCCTCTCATGTGAATTGGGAATCCTTGGCTCTTCTTTTGGGTTCATTTCTCCTCCTGCTGCTGTTGCATCCCAACCCATTGCACCATGATTCGGACGATGTCGCTCCTTTGGTTGTTGACCGTCTCCGGTGAGTTGGTTCTCATCTTTTGTTTGGCGCGTTGAGTCCATTAACATTATTTATAGTCCTTATTCTCTGATTCCAGGGAGTTCGATACCTCTCTTGAGTCTCTTCGGGAGGGGCAAAGTGGGGTATAGACAAAAACGATAAAATAATAATAATAATAATAATAATAATAATAATAATAATAATCTGCAATAATTATTCACCAATATATTGCACTGTCCTAGACACTTGGGAAGTGTCTAATGTGGGATCAAATACAAAAGCCAGCATAGTGATCTTGTTTGCTGTGTACTAATCTTGTTTTGTGTCTAATAATAATAATAATAATAATAATAATAATAATACACATAATAATAAAAACACAATAATAATAATAATAATAATCTGCATGCATTATTTGCTGATACATCGCACCATCTTAGACACTTGGGAAGTGTCCGGTGTTGGATCTAATACAAAAATCAGCAGAGTGATCTTGTTTGGTGTGTACTAATCTTGTTGTGTGTCTGATAATAACAAAACACAATAATAATAAACACAATAATAATAACAATAATAATAATGTTCGGTAATTATTTATCGATACATCACACCATCCTGGACACTTGGGAGTCCCCTTTGGGAGATAGAAAGAAGGGTATAAATAAACACCATAATAAACATAATAATAGTCACTTTGAGTCTCCTTCGGGAAAGATAAAGCAGGGTCTAAATCAGTGGTTCCCGACCTGTGGGCCACAGCCCACTGGTGGGCCGCGAGACTTAAAATAACGTCTGTGGTTCAAGATTATTAAATATGGCTTTCTGTGGGTGAGCAGATGGTGAGATTGGATTGCCTATGTTCTGTTTCACAAACTATTTATTACTATTATTATTATTATTATTATTATTATTATTATTATTATTACTAGAGCTGATGTGGTCTATCCAATGCAATTTTTCTGAACCAGCACCCCAAATAACCAAGCCAAATTCGTAACACTTTTGGTACTCATGTTGAAAAGTGGTCCCTTGTCAAATTGGTCCCTGTTCAAGTGGTTCCTGTTCAAGTGATCCCTGGTCAAAGTGATGCCTGGTCAAAGTGATCCCTGGTCAAAGCAGTCCTTGGTCAAAGTGGTCCCTGGTCAAAGTTGTCCCTGGTCAAAGTGGTCCCTGGTCAAAGTGATCCCTGGTCAAAGTGGTCCCTGGTCAAAGTGAGCCCTGGTCAAAGTGGTCCCTGGTCAAAGTGGTCCCTGGTCAAAGTGATCCCTGGTCAAAGTGATCCCTGGTCAAAGTAGTCCTTGGTCAAAGTGGTGCCTGGTCAAAGTGATCCCTGGTCAAAGTGATCCCTGGTCAAAGTGGTGCCTGGTCAAAGTGATCCCTGGTCAGAGTGATCCCTGGTCAAAGTGGTGCCTGGTCAGAGTGATCCCTGGTCAAAGTGGTGCCTGGTCAAAGTGATCCCTGGTCAAAGTGGTGCCTGGTCAAAGTGATCCCTGGTCAGAGTGATCCCTGGTCAAAGTGGTGCCTGGTCAAAGTGATCCCTGGTCAAAGTAGTCCTTGGTCAAATTGGTCCCTCGTCAAAGTGGTCCCTGGTCAAATTGGTCCCTCGTCAAAGTGGTCCCTCGTCAAAGTGGTCCCTTGTCAATGTGATCCCTGGTCAAAGTAGTCCCTGGTCAAATGGTCCCTGGTCAAAGTGGTCCCTGGCCAGGTTGTCCTGAGTCAAGTGATCCCTGGTCAAGTGGTCCCTGGTCAAGTTGGTCCCTGGTCAAAGTGGTCCCTGGTCAAAAAAGGCTGGGAACCACTGGTATAAATAAACATAGTAGCATAGCAATAGTAGTAGTAGTAGTAGTAGTAGTAATTCTTCTTCTTCTTAGGGTCCTTGATCCCGTCCCTGGAATCCAATGTATTATCGCCCTTTTTAGAGTCCTTTATCCACCTCGATCTCAATGCATTTATGACTTCCCAATCTCCCAACACGTTTGTGGCTCCGTATCCCAATAAATAAGTTGTATTTCCCACCCAATTCCAATGGGTTTTGTTGTCTTTTTACAGGGCCCTTCCCTCCCAGATTGCGGTGAATCGATTCCTTCCTTTGGGAGAGATAAAGCGGGGTATAAATCAACGTAATAGCAATACCAATAATCCTTCATCCCCCAGTTCCAGTGTTTACAGACCCTTAATGTGACTCGACTGGGTGCGTCTCTTAGGTCGCTTTCCCCCCCGATCGGAATGAGTTGTCCCTCCTTTTTGGGGTCTTTTGATCCCCCTCCTCCTGATGTTGACGAGTTGTGTTGCCTCTTCCTCCCCTTTTAGGGGATAATGACAGCCTTCCCTAATCTCTCTGCTGTGTTTTGGTGGGATTATATTATTTCGGATGAGGTTCCAGGCCCACCCATCTCTTTCCCGTATTTCCCTACCTATTTGTGTCAATAGAAGCAGTGTACTTGGATCCTCTTCCTCTCCTAAAGAGCCTGGTCTAGGGAATACTGGGAGCTGTAGTCCAGAAGAGAATGTGAATATGCAATTGTGTGCTTTGGATGTTTTCGCGCATGCGCTGTAGCATCTTTTTGCTTTTTTGGTTTTTTAAAGTCTCTTCCGCTGTGTTTTTCGGTGTTTTTATGAGTGACAGTCACTCGTTGGCCTGAGAGGTGCATTGTGTCCAAATTTGGTGTCAATTGGTCCAGTGGTTTTTGAGTTATGTTAATCCCACAAAGTTGTTGTGTCAGCTCAGGTCCTCCCTCTTTAAAGATTTCAGCTGGGATCCCATCAGGTCTGCTGGCTTTTTTTTTTTGTTGGATGATGGCATTGCTGTTGCTGTGGCCCACATGGAGGTTCTGTGTGGGAGGTTTGGCCCAATTCTATCGTTGGTGGGTTCAGAATGCTCTGTGATTGTAGGCGAACTATAAATCCCAGCAACTACAACTCCCAAATGTCACGATCCGATTTCCCCCAAACTCCACCAGTGTTCACATTTGGGCATATTGAGTATTTGTGTAGAGTTTGGTCCAGATCCATCATTGTTTGAGTCCACAGTGCTCTCTGGATGTAGGTGAACTACAATTCCAAAACCAAAGGACACTGCCCACCAAACCCTTCTAGTGTTTTCTGTTGGTCATGGGAGAACTGTGAGCCAAGTTTGGTTCAATTCCATTGTTGGTGGAGTTCAGAATGCTCTTTGATTGTAGGCGAACTATAAATCCCAGCAACTACAACTTCCAAATGACAAAATCATTTTTTTTTGAGTGAAGGACATACATTGGGTTGTTAGGTGTATGCTGTCCAAATTTGGTGTCAATTGGTCCAGTGGTTTTTGAGTTATGTTAATCCCACAAAGTTGTTGTGTCAGCTCAGATCCTCCCTCTTTAAAGATTTCAGCTGGGATCCCATCAGGTCTGCTGGCTTTGTTACTTTTTTTGTTGGATGATAGCAATGCTGTTGCTGTGGCCCACATGGGGGTTCTGTGTGGAGGTTTGGCCCAATTCTATCGTTGGGGGGTTCAGAATGCTCTGTGATTGTAGGCGAACTATAAGTCCCAGCAACTACAACTCCCAAATGACAAAATCAATTTTTTTGAGTGAAGGACATACATTGGGTTGTTAGGTGCCCTGTGTCCAAATTTGGTGTCAATTCGTCCAGTGGTTTTTGAGTTATGTTAATCCCACAAACGAACAATATATATATATATATATGTGTGTGTGTGTGTGTGTGTGTGTGTGTGTTTTAAAGCACTCTCTTTCACAACGCGCCGCGCCGACTCTGCTCGCCTCCCACATAGAACAGCTGGGCTTGGCTTCGGAAGCCTTTCCTCGGCTCGTTCTCAGTCCGTTCCGCACCGAAAGAATGTCGTATTTCTCCTTCTTTCCCTTGACTTTGGCTGGGGACTTATGTATTCTATAGGGCCGCGGCTCCCAGGATCCCCCCAGGCAGATGACCAGGAGATAAGGAAGGGGTTCCCATTGACTCATATCCGTCTAACCTTCTCCAAGCACACCTCTTAGGCCATATATGGCCCTCTGAGCCTCCCTCGGGTCCGTATATAGCCATTCCTGGGCCGTATATAGCATGCCAAGCCATTATTTAAGACATATAAGACCCTTTAATCCATCCTTTGAGACATATATCATCCTCCAAGCCATCCTTTGAGACATATATCGCCCTCCGGGACCTTCCTTGAGCCACATACAGCCATTCTTTGGGCCGTATAATACCCTCTAAACCATCCTTTGGGCCATATATCACCCTTCAATCCATCCTTTAGTCATATATAGTCCTCCAAGACATAATTTGAGCCATATATGGCCCTCCCAGCCACCCTATGAGCCATATATAGCCCTCTGAGACATATATATAGACCTCCAAACCCTTCCTTGATCCATATACAGCTCTCCAAGCCACTCCATATATGGCCCTCTAGGCCATCTTTTGGGCCATCCTTTGGGCTATATATGACCCTTTAACCGATCCTTTGGGCCATATATGGCCCTCCAAGCCATCCTTCGAGGCATGTATGGCTCTCACAGCCATTCTTTCGGCCAAGTATGACCCCTCAAGTCATAATTTGAGCCGTATATGGTTCTTCAAGAAATAATTCGGAGTCATATATAGCCCTACAAGCCATTATTTAGCCATATATGGCCCTCAAAGCCATCCTTCGGGCCATATATGTACCTACAAGTCATCCTTTGGGCTATATATGATCCCTTAAGTCGTAATTGGAGCCATATATGGATCTCCAAGACACAATTTGGGTCCATATGCAGTCCTGCAAGCCATTCCTTAGCCATATATGGCCCTCCAAGCCATCCTTGGGGCCATATATGTCCTTTAAGCCATCCTTTGGGCTCTATATGACTCTTCAAACCATCCTTTGGGCCATGGCCATATATGGCTGTCCAAGTCTTCCCTTGAGTCATATACTCCTCTCGAAGGCATTCTTTAGGCCCTATATGATCCTTTGGGCTCTATATGGCCCTCCAAGCCATCCTTTGTGCCATATATGGCTGTCCATATCCTTTTCTAGAGCCATATATGCCTCTTTAAGGCATTCTTTAGGCCCTATATGACCCTTTGCACCCTATATGATCCTCCAAAATATCCTTCAGGACATATATGGTTGACCAAGCATTCCCTTGAGCCATATACGCCTCTCTAAGGCATTCTTTAGGCCCTATATGTCCCTTTGGGCCCTATATAGCCCTCCAAGCCATCCTTTGGGCCCTATATGGCCCTCCAAACCATCCTTCGAGCCATATATGGTTGTCCAAGCCTTCCCTTGAGTTATATATGCCTCTCAGAGGCATTCTTAAGCCCTATATGATCCTATATGGCCCTCCAAGCCACCCTTCAGGCCTTATGTGGTTGTCCAAGCCTTCCCTTGAGCCATATACGGCACTAAGGCATTCTATAGGCCCTATAGAATCCTTTGGGCCCTATATGGCCCTCCAAACCATTCTTTGGACCCTATATGACCCTCCAAGTCATCCTTCAGGCCCTATATGGCCCTCCAAGCCATCCTTTGGGCCTTATATAGCCCTCCAAGCCATCCTTCAGGCCATATATGGTTGTCCAAGCCTTCCCTTGAGCCATATACGGCTCTCTAAGGCATTCTATAGGACCTATATGACCCTTTGGGCCCTATATGGCCCTCCAAGCCATCCTTTGGGCCCTATATGATTCTCCATATCCTTCCCTTGAGCCATATACGGCTCTCTAAGGCATTCTATAGGCCCTATATGACCCTTTGGGACCTATATGGCCCTCCAAGCCATCCTTCAAGCCCTATATGGCCCTCCAAGCTATCCTTTAGGTCATACATCGTTGTCCAAGCCTTCCCTTGAGCCATATATGGCTCTCTAAGGCATTCTATAGGCCCTATATGACCCTTTGGGCTCTATACGGCCCTCCAAACCATTCTTTGGGCCCTATATGACCTTCCAAGCCATCCTTTGGGCCCTATATGGCCTCCAAGCTATCCTTTAGGCCATACATAGTTGTCCAAGCCTTCCCTTGAGCCATATATGGCTCTCTAAGGCATTCTATAGGACCTATATGTCCCTTTGGACCCTATATGGCCCTTCAAGCCATCCTTTGGGCCCTATATGGCCCTCCAAACCGTCTTTCGGGGCATTTATGGCCCTGCAATGCATGAATATTGTTATGCAACCTATCAAAGGCCTGGAATACACGAAATCCTGGATGCTAAGCAGGGTCGGCCCTGGACGGTGCTTGGAGGGGAGACCGCCGACGAAGGGAGGGCGCAGCCGAAAGGAATATGAGCCGGCGGGAACGTTGTGAAACGTTGCAAAGTCTTGGTTCCTGCGCCTTCCAGAGAGTGACTCGGCAAGTTTGGCCTTGCGATCCCCCCCCCCGCTCCCTCCCTCTCTTGCGGGAAACGCTGACTCGGTGCTTTTGGGTCCCGCCGTGAGTCAGAGCAACCGGTTTGGCAAAGCGCCTTCCCAGGCCAAACATGCCGAGATAAGCCGCGACACCGTACAAGGCGTGCCGCCGGGATTGGCGTGATCTCCGGTCCCGATTGCGACCGTGCCTCTTTTGCTGCTGCTTCTGCAAAACTGAGATCGTATTCGGCTTCGTTGCTGCAGCATCACACAGGGTGCAACGACAATAATAATAATAATAATAATAATAATAATAATAATAATAATATAATAGGCTGTATCGGTTATTATTATATTGCAATGGCTTCTCTCATCTTGCAAATGATGCTAGGATGGTATTCGCCTTCGTTGCTGCAGCATCACACATGGTGCAATGACAATTATTATTATTATTATTATTATTATTATTATTATTATTAAATATAATATAATAATAGGCTGTATCGGTTATTATTATATTGCAATGGCTTCTCTCGTCTTGCAAACGATGCTCGGATGGTATTCGCCTTCGTTGCTGCAGCGTCACACATGGTGCAATGACAATTATTATTATTATTATTATTAAATATAATATAATAATAGGCTGTATCGGTTATTATTATATTGCAATGGCTTCTCTCGTCTTGCAAACGATGCTCGGATGGTATTCGCCTTCGTTGCGGCAGCGTCACACATTGTGCAATGACAATTATTATTATTATTATTATTATTATTATTATTATTATTATTTGCACCGGCAATAATAATAATAATAATAATAATAATAATAATAATAATAATAATATTTAATATAATATTATAATAATAAGCTGTATCAATTATTATTATATTGCAATGGCTTCTCTTGTCTTGAAAACGATGCTCGGATGGTATTCGCCTTCGTTGCTGCAGCGTCACATACTATACACCGGAAATAATAATAATAATACAAATATTTAATATAATATTATAATAATAGGCTGTATCAATTATTATTATAATGCAATGAGGTCCATGACTTCTCTCGTCTTGCAAACAATTCTAGGATGGTATTCGCCTTTGTTGCTGCAGCGTCACACATTGTGCACCAGCAATAATAATAATAATAATAATAATAATAATAATAATAATAATAATAATAATATTTAATATAATATTATAATAATAGGCTGTATCAATTATTATTACAATGCAATGGGGTCCATGACCTCTAGTTTTGCAAACAATGCTAGGATGGTATTCGTCTTCGTTGCTGCAGCATCACACATTTTGCACAGGCAATTAATAATAATAATAATAATAATAATAGTAATAATAATAATAATAATAAATATTAAATATAATATTATAATAATAGGCTGTATCAATTATTATTATAATGCAATGGGGTCCGTGGCTTCCCTTGACTTGCAAACAATGCTCAGATGGTATTTGCCTTCGTTGTTGCAGTGTCACACATTGTGCACCGGCAATAATAATAATAATAATAATAATAATAATAATAATAATAATATAATAGGCTAGATAAATTATTATTACAATGCAATGGGGTCCATGACTTCTCTCGTCTTGCAAACAATGCTAGGATGGTATTCGCCTTTGTTGCTGCAGCGTCACACATTGTGCACCGTAAATAATAATAATAATAATAATAATAATAATAATAATAATAATAATATAATACTATACTATACTATACTATACTATACTATACTATACTATAATAATATAATATAATATAATATAATATAATATAATATAATATAATATAATAATATACTGTATCAATTATTAATATAATGCAATGAGGGCAATGACTTCTCTTGTCTTGCAAACAATGCTTGGATGGTATTCGCCTTCGTTGCTGCAGCGTCACACATTGTGCACCGTAAATAATAATAATAATAATTAATAATATAGTATAATATAATATAATATAATATAATATAATAATATAATACAATACAATACAATATAATATAATATAATATAATATAATATAATATAATAATAGGCTAGATAAATTATTATTACAATGCAACGGGGTCCATGGCTTCTCGCATGTTGCAAACAATGCTCGGATGGTATTCGCCTTCGTTGCTGCAGCATCGTACATCGTGCTCTTGAATTGCATTGGCCTTTGTTGCTGCAGCATCGTGCATCGTGCTCATTGCATCGTGTAGCTTGCACTTGGCTTCCCTTATCTCTTATCTAGGCACTAGACTCTTGAATTGCATTATATTATATTATTAATATATATTATTAAATATAATATAATAATAGGCTATATCAATTATAATATTACAATAGGGGTCTAATGTCTAGATCGAGATAAGTAGTATCCTATATTATTATATTATATCATTTCCTTTGGCCTACCAGGTCCATGGCTTCTCGCATCTTGCAAATAATGCTCGGATGGTATTTGCCTTTGTTGCTGCAGCGTCACAGATTGTGCATAGGCTATTATTATTATTATTATTATTATTATTTGTAGTAGTATAATATGATTTAATATAATATTACTATTATTATTATTAGTAGTAGTAGTAGTAGTGGTGGTGGTGTAATATAATGTAGTATAATATTAATATATATTATTAAATATAATAAAATAATAGGATATATCAATTATCCTTCGTTGCTGCAGCATCACACATTTTGCACTGGCAATAATGATAATAATAATTAATAATAATAATAATAATAATAAATATAATATAATAGGCTTGATAAATTATCATTGCAATGCAATGGGGTCCAAGGCTTCTCGCATCTTGCAAACAATGCTAGGATGGTATTTGCCTTTGTTGTTGCAGCATCACACATTGTGCATTGGCTATTATTATTGACAATATAAAAATTAAATAGAATATAATAATCGACGGTATCAGTTATTATTACGTTACAATGGGAGTCTAATGTGTAGATCGAGATAAGTAATATCCTATATTATTTTATTATAATCTTTTATGTGCCAGGTCCAAAATATGGCTTATTTCACCTTGCAAACGAAGCTAGGGCGGCATTTGCCTTTGTTGCTGCAGCATCGCGCATCGTGCTCATTGCATCGTGCAGCTTGCACTTGGCTTCCCTTATCTCTTATCTAGACACTAGACTCATGAATTGCATTGGTCTTTGTTGCTGCAGCATCGTATATCGTGCTCATTGCATCGTGCACCTTGCACTTGGCTTCCCTTATCTCTTATCTAGGCACTAGACTCATGAATTGCATTTGCCTTTGTTGCTGCTGCATCGCACTCTTGGCTTGCGTTCGTGCTGCAGTCTGCGAAAACACCAAGAAGGCATTTGCCTTTGTTGCTGCAGCATTATACATTGTGCTCATTGCATCGTGTAGCTTGCACTTGGCTTCCCTTATCTCTTATCTAGGAACTAGGCTCTTGAATTGCATTGGCCTTTGTTGCTGCAGTATCATACATTGTGCTCATTGCATCGTGCAGCTTGCACTTGGCTTCCCTTATCTCTTATCTAGGCACTAGACTCTTGAATTGCATTGGCCTTTGTTGCTGCAGCATCGCACTCTCGGCTTGCGTTCGTGCTGCAGTCTGTGAAAACACCAAGAAGGCATTTGCCTTTGTGGCTGCAGCATCGTACATTGTGCTCATTGCATCGTGCAGCTTGCACTTGGCTTCCCTTATCTCTTATCTAGGCACTAGGCTCTTGAATTGCATTGGCCTTTGTTGCTGCAGCATCGCACTCTCGGCTTGCGTTCGTGCTGCAGTCTGCGAAAACACCAAGAAAGTATTTGCCTTTGTGGCTGCAGCATCGTACATTGTGCTCATTGCATCGTGCAGCTTGCACTTGGCTTCCCTTATCTCTTATCTAGGCATTAGACTCTTGAATTGCATTGGCTTTTGTTGCTGCAGCATCGCACTCTCGGCTTGCGTTCGTGCTGCAGTCTGCGAAAACACCAAGAAGGTATTTGCCTTTGTTGCTGCAGCATCGTGCATCGTGCTCATTGCATCGTGTAGCTTGCACTTGGCTTCCCTTATCTCTTATCTAGGCATTAGACTCTTGAATTGCATTGGCTTTTGTTGCTGCAGCATCGCACTCTCGGTTTGCGTTCGTGCTGCAGTCTGCGAAAACACCAAGAAGGCATTGGCCTTTGTTGCTGCAGCATCGTACATCGTGCTCATTGCATCGTGCAGCTTGCACTTGGCTTCCCTATCAGGGTGGGCTTGTTCAAACCCAGGGCTTCCCACGCGCTCACTTCCTCCCGGAGGAGGCGAAAGTGGCTTGGCGAGCCGGGTGGCAATTTCCGCCCCGTTCGCTTGGCGTCCCAACCCTCCTTTGGGGTTGGCTTGGAACTCCGATTCCTGCCCGGCCGGTTCCCTTTCAGGACCGGTTCCCATTAAACTGGGTGGCGCCGACACATCACATTCCAACCACATCGCTTCGCAGATTGACATCCCGGCACACTTGAGACAGAGGAGGTGCCATGCGTAGTATGTATAGTATCACGGCAGCCAGGATGCAATGTGCCCAAAGATGGAAGCAATCCATTTCAATGCAATTATCGGGATAATATTATTTTTATATTATATTATTATCTTATTATCATATTAGATTATATATTTCTTCCCTTATTATATTATTACTATAATATTATTATAGTAATATTATTATTATATTATATTATATTCTTATCATATTAGATTATATATTTCTTCCCTTATTATATTATTACTATAATATTATTATAGTAATATTACAGTAATATTATTATTATATTATATTATATTATTATCATATTACATTATATATTTTTCTCCTATTATATTATTACTATAATATACTATATGATAATAATATAATATAATATAATAATATTACTGTAATATTACTATAATAATATTATAGTAATAATATAATAAGAGAAGAAATATATAATCTAATATGATAGTAAGATAAGATAATAATATAATATAATAATAATATTATCCCGATAATTGCATTCAAATGGATTGCTTCCATCTTTGGGCACATTGCATCCTGGCTGCTGTGATCCTATATATTGTAGTAATATTATTATATTATATTATTATCTTATCTTATTATCATATTACATTATATATTTCTTCTCTTATTATATTATTACTATAATAAAATAATAATATAATATAAGAATATTACTATAATATTATAGTAATATTATAGTGATATTATTATTATAATATATTATTATCTTATTATCATATTAGATTATATATTTCTTCTCTTATTATATTATTACTATAATATTATAGTAATAATATAATAAGGGAAGAAATATATAATCTAATGTGATAATAAGATAAGATAATAATATAATATAAGAATAATAATATTAATATAATATTATTATAGTAATATTACAGTAATATTATTATTATATTATATTATTATTATTATCTTATCCTATTATTAGATTATATTTTTCTCTTATTATATTATTACTATAATATTATTATACTAATATTATAGTAATATTATTATATTATATTATTATATTATATTATTATCATATTAGATTATATATTTCTTCTCTTATTATATTATTACTACAATATTATACTAATATTATAGTAATATTATTATATTATATTATTATATTATATTATCATATTAGATTATATATTTCTTCTCATTATATTATTACTATAATAATATTATTATACTAATATTATAGTAATATTATTATATTATATTGTTATCTTATTATCATATTAGATTATATATTTTTCTCTTATTATATTATTACTACAATATTATTATAGTAATATTATTATAATATATTATTATATTATATTACATTGTATATTTTTCTCCTATCATATCATTACTATAATATTATTATAGTAATATTATAGTAATATTATTATTATATTATTAGTTCTCTCGATCTATACTCCTATTGATGCAGCCTATTATTATTATCATACTTATTATTATTATTATTATTATTATTATTATTATTATATTACTCCTATTGATGCAACCTAATAATAATAATAATAATAATAATAATAATAATAATAACAACAACAACCTGGAATCGCATTTTGCGTCGCTGCATCACGCTTTGGGCTCGTATTCAGTTTGCATTGCATTTAGACACAGAGATCCTAAAATATATGACTTCTCTTGATCTCAGTGCTATACAACCTAATAATAATAATAATAATAATAATAATATAATAACAACCTTGAATCACATTGGCCTTTTGCGCCGCTGCATGATGCTTTGGACTCACGTTCAGTTTGCATGAGTTCTCTCGATCTAAACGCTTTACTCCTATTGATGCAGCCTATTATTATTATCATCATATTTATTATTATTATTATTATTATTATTATTATTATTATTATTATTATAATATTGCATTGGGCTTTTGCGTCACTGCATGACTCTTTGGGCTCATGTTCAGTTTGCATTAGTTCTCTCGATCTAAACGCTTTACTCCTATTGATGCAGCCTATTATTATTATCATCATATTTATTATTATTATTATTATTATTATTATTATTATTATTATTATTATTATATTGCATTGGCCTTTTGCGCCGCTGCATCACGCTTTGGGCTCGTATTCAGTTTGCATTGCATGTAGACACAGAGATCCTAAAATATATGACTTCTCTCGATCTCAGTGCTATACAATGCAACCTAATAATAATAATAATAATAATAATAATAATCTGGAATCGCGTTGGCCTTTTGCGCCGCTGCATGACACTTTGGGCTCATATTCAGTGCGTAACCGGAGTGGATACGAGTCCTAGTCAATGGCATTGAATCTCTCGTGTTGCATTTAATAGACTTTGGAAACAAATTGGGGAATTGTAGGTTTGTGGAATGTTGGGTTGACTAAAAAATAAAGAATTTAGGGAGTAAAGTTCAGACTAAAATCCGGAGCGGATACGAGTCCTAGTCAATGGCATTGAATCTCTGGTGTTGCATTTAATAGACTTTGGAAACAAATTGGGGAATGGTAGGTTTGTGGAATGTTACGTTGACTAAAAAATAATTTAGGGGGGTAAACTTCGGACTAAAACCCGGAGCGGATAGCAGTAGTCGTCAATGGTATTGAATCTCCCGTGTTGCATTTAGTATACTTTGAAAGCAAATTGGGAAATGTTAGATTTGTGGAATGTTAGGTTGACTAAAAAATAAAGAATTTAGGGAGTAAAGTTCGGACTAAAATCCGGAGCGGATACGAGTCATAGTCAATGGCATTGAACCTCCCGTGTTGCATTTAATATACTTTTGAAAGCAAATTGGGAAATGTTAGATTTGTGGAATGTTAGGTTGACTAAAAAATAAAGAATTTAGGGAGAAATGTTCGGACTAAAATCCGGAGCGGATACGAGTCATAGTCAATGGTATTGAATCTCCGGTGTTGCATTTAATAGACTTTGGAACCAAATTGGGGAATGTCAGGTTTGTGGAATTGTAGGTTGACTAAAAAATAATGAATTTAAGGAGTAAAGTTTGGACTAAAACCCAGAGCGGATACGAATAGTAGTCAATGGCATTGAATCTCCGGTGTGGCATTTAATAGACTTGGGGAATGTCAGGTTTGTGGAATGTTAGGTTGACTAAAAAATAAAGAATTTAAGGAGTAAAGTTTGGACTAAAACCCAGAGCGGATACCCGTAGTCGTCTATGGCATTGAAGATCCTAAAATATATGACTTCTCTTGATCTCAGTGCTATGCAATGCAACCTAATAATAATAATAATAAATAATAATAATAATAACAACAACATAGAATCGCATTGGCCTTTTGCGCCGCTGCATGACCCTTTGGGCTCGTATTCAGTGTGTATTTAGACTCAGAGATACTAAAATATATGACTTCTCTCGATGTCAGTGCTATACAATGCAACCTAATAATAATAATAATAATAATCTAGAATCGCATTGGCCTTTTGTGCCGCTGCGTGACCCTTTGGGCTCAGGTTCGGTTTGCAATGTACTTCGTCGGCCTCCCTTTTGGACTCTTCCATGTCCCCACCCTTCCTTCCTTCGTGCCTTCCCTCCTGCCGATTGTATGTGTCGAGGCACATCCTGCCTCCAACCGCACGCAATCACTCCAAACAGGAGGAGCCGGATTTCCAGGCCGCCTTGGTTTTGGGGCCGGCAGCAAACCTGGTTTGCATGCGTTGACCCTTCTGGGACGACCCTTCTTGGTCCGGAACTCCTTTGTATTGTTGGAAAGCAAAAATCGTATTGGCCTTTGTTGCTGCAGCATCGCACTCTTGGCTTGTGTTCATTTTGCAGCCTGCCAAAACAACAAGATAATAATAATAATAATAATAATAATAATAATAATAATAAGTGATAATATAGAATATTACTTATATCTTATGTAGGCACTAGGCTCCCATCAATACAATCTGGAATTGCATTGGCCTGTGTTGCTGCAGCATTGCACTCTTGGCTTGCATTTGTGCTGCAGTCTGCAAAAACACCAAGATCATATAGTAATAATAATAATAATAATAATAATGTGATAATAGGGGATATATTATCTAGCATTATCTTGAATTGCATTGGCCTTTGTTGCTGCAGCATCACATGCTTGGTTTGCATTCATGCCAAAACACCAAGGTCATAAAATAATAATAATTATAATAATAATAACAACAATATAATGTGATAATTCAGGATATTATTTATCTCTTATCTAGGCACTAGATTCTTCAATTGCATTGAATTGCATTGGCCTTTGTTGCTGCAGCATCGCACTCTTGGCTTGCGTTCATGCTGCAGTCTGCGAAAACACCAAGATAATCATAAAATAATAATAATAATGCAATAATATAGGATATGATTTATCTCTTATCTAGGCTGTAGGTTCCCATCAATACAGTCTGGAATTACATTGGCCTTTGTTGCTGCAGCATTGTACATCGTGCTCATTGCATCTTGTAGCTTGCACTTGGCTTCCCTCATCTCTTATCTAGGCACTAGACTCTTGAATTGCATTGGTGCTTGGCTTGTGTTTTTGCTGCACTCTGAGAAAACACTAAGGTCATTATATTATATTATATTATATTATATTATATTATATTATATTATATGGGATAATATAGGATATTACTTATCTCTTATCTAGGCTCCAGACTCCCATCACATGCTTGGCTTGCATTCATGCTGCAATCTGCGAAAACACCAAGGTCATACAATAATAATAATAATAATAATAATAATAATAATAATCATGTAATATAGTGTAATGTAATATAATGTGATAATATATGATATTATTTATCTCAACCTAGGCACTAGACCCCCATTGATACAACCGAGAAGACACCAAAGATAGTAATACAATACGGTACAACATTACAATCTATACATATATATAAATGTTCTAGTCGTTGCAAGTATGCTGAAAACAACAAATCAACTGGGCCAATATTTTATATAATATATATATATATATTATAATAATGTATATAATAATAATGTATATAATCATGTTACAAGGCACTAGACCCCCATTGATACAGCCTAGAAGACACCAAAGATAATAATACAATACGGTACAACATTACAATCTATATATATAAAAATGTTCTATTCGTTGTGAGTACGCTGAAAACAACAAATCCACTGGACCTATATATATATATATATATATATATATATATATAGTATATAATAATAATAATGTAAAAATAATGTATAATCATATTACTAGGCACTAGGGCCAATATATATATATATATATATATATATATATATATATATATAATAATGTATATAATCATATTATATAATATTATATATATAGACCCCCATTGATACAGCCTAGAAGACACCAAGATAATCATACAATACGGTACAACGTTACAATCTATATATATAAAAATGTTCTAGTTGTTGTGGGTACGCTGAAAACAACAAATCCACTGGGCCAATATAATATATATATATATATATATATATATATATATATATATATATATATTATAATGCATATAATATAATAATGTAATAATAATGTGTATAATCATATTACTAGGCACTAGACCCCCATTGATACAGCCTAGAAGACATCAAGATAATAATACAATATGGTACAACATTACAATCTACATATATAAAAATGTTCTATGTGTCGCGAGTATGCTAAAAACAACAAATCCACTGGACCAATATTTAATATATAATATATATATTATAATAATGTATATAATAATTATAATAATGTAATAATAATTATTCACTGCAGCATTGCACGCGTGGATTGCATTCATGCTGCAGTCTGCGAAAACACCAAGGTCATGCACCAATAATAATAATAATAATAATAATAATAATAATATAATCATGTAATATAGTGTAATATAATATAATGTGATAATATATGATATTATTTATCTTGACCTGGGCACTAGACACCAAGATAATCATACAATACAGTACATTACAATCTATATAATATAAAATATATATTATAATAATGTATATAATAATAATGTAATAATAATGTCTATAATCATATAATATAATATATAATATAATATATATTATATATGTTATAATAATAATAATGTAATAATAATGTCTATAATCATATAATATAATATAATATGTAATATATATTATATATGTTATAATAATGTATAATAATATTACTTCCCTCAATCTAACCAGTCTCGATACAATCTAGAATGGCATTGGCTTTTGTCGCTGCCGCCTCTCCCTGTTGACTCAGGTTTTCCTTGTATTCTGCTAACACGCTAAGATCCTAATCTCACTTTTGAAGATAGCCTAGAATACGATTTCCGTGATGCTTGCCTGGGCTGTCTGTGTGGATGATGGGATTCACAACTCAATGAAACCATGGACCGAGGGACCCTCCAGGCCTTTCTCTGAATCCGCTTGGGTGGCCATGGACCAACCTTGGAGATAACTTTCTGCTACCTGCCTTCAGCCCTGAAGTCAAAAAGGGAGATATATATATATATATACTAGCTTGAGGACCCAGCGCTGCCCGGGTTATTTGAGAAAGGCATTAAGTGGCAAAGGTGTTCTTTATCAGTTATCAATTAGTGAAGGCACTGCGAATCCCATCGTGCATGGTCCATCCTCCTCCAAACAGCACCGGGATGTCGAGTGGGTCATGAGGGCTCTGTGTGCCAAGTTTGGTCTTTATTGGTCATTGGATGAGGATCACAGTAATCTCAGGATGAGAGTGAAGGAACTGCAAGTCTCATCATCCATTGTCCGTCCTCCCCCAAATCGTACCAGGATGTAGAGTGGGTCATGGGGGCTCTGTGTGCCAAGATTGGTCTTGATCAGTCATTGGATGAGGGTCTCAGAGGTCTCAGAAAGTGAGTTAAGGTACTGCAAGTCCCATCATCCATAATCTGTTCTCCCCCAAACCTGACCGGAATGTAGAGTGGGTCATGGGGGCCCTGTGTGCCAAGTTTGGTCTTGATCAGTCATTGGATGAGGGTCTCAGTGGTCTCAGAAAGTGAGTTAAGGTACTGCAAGTCCCATCATCCGTAGTCTGTTCTCCCCCAAACCTGACCAGAATGTAGAGTGGGTCATGGGGGCCCTGTGTGCCAAGGTTGGTCTTGATCAGTCATTGCATGAGGGTCACAGTGGTCTCGGAAAGTGAGTTAAGGTACTGCAAGTCCCATCATCCATAGTCTGTTCTCCCCCAAACCTGACCAGAATGTAGAGTGGGTCATGGGGGCTCTGTGTGCCATGTTTGGTCTTTATTGGTGTTTGTTGGGGGCCACAGTGATCTGTGGAAACCAAACCATTTGAAAGTACTACAAATCCCATAATCCGTGGTACACCTCCCCCAATCCTCATCAGGATGTAAAGGGGGTCATGGGGGTTATGTGTGCCAAGTTTGGTCCCGGTGCGTCACCCGTGTTGGTCACAGTATCCTGTGAAAGTGGCAGCCAATCAGAAAGCTGCCACATACACCTCCCGCCGCATACATACATACAAACACTGACTTTTATTATATTTATAGATATAATAATTTAAAATATATTTGTAAAAATGTTTTAAAATTCCTAAAAATCAGTGGATGCATGAATCTTTCTGAAACTTTGCAGTATCAATGCCCTGCTTATGTTGTCCCATTGTGCCCAGATTCAAAGGGATACCTCTTGTAGTTTTTTTTAAGAAAATAATTTTAATTAATTTTTAATCAATTTTTAATGGAAAAAAGTTAAACAATTCCTAAAAATCAGTGGATGAACGGATCTTTCTGAAACTTTGCAAAATGAATCCCCTGCTTATGTTGTCTCATTGTGCAAAAATTTAAAGGGATACTTTTTGCAGTTTTTTAAAAATATATTTTTACTTGAATTTTTAATTTAAAAATTCATTTTTTAAAATAAATAATTTTAATTATTTTAATTTTAAATATCCTAAAAATCAGTAGATGAGCAAATCTTTCTGAAACTTTGGAAAATCGATACCTTGCTTATGTTGTTTCATTGTGCAAAAATTCAAGAAGACACGTTTTGCAGTTTTTTAAAAAATATATTTTTACTTGAATTTTTAATTTAAAAATTCATAAAAAATAATTTTAATTTATTTTAATTTTAAAAATCCTAAAAATCAGTAGATCAGCAAATCTTTCTGAAACTTTGGAAAATCGATACCTTGCTTATTTCATTTTGCAAAAATTCAAGAAAACACGTTTTGCAGTTTTTTTAAAAAAAAATATTTTTACTTGAATTTTTAATTTAAAAATTCATTTAAAAATAATTTTAATTTATTTTAATTTTAAAAATTCTAAAAATCAGTAGATGAGCAAATCTTTCTGAAACTTTGGAAAATCGATACCTTGCTTATGTTGCCTCATTGTGCAAAAATTCAAGGAGCTATCTCTTGTAGTGTTTTTTAAAAAAACATTTTAAAACTGAATTATTATAGTATTACATACATTATTAAATACATTAAAATTTCCTAAAAATCAGTAGACAAACAAATCTTTCTGAAATTTGGCAGAATCAACACTCTGCTTATGTTGTCTCATTGTGCAAAACTTCAAGGAGCTAACTATTGTAGTGTTTTTTAAAAAATATTTTAAAACTGAATTATTATATTATTATACACATTATTAAATACATGAAAAATTTCCTAAAAATCAGTAGATGAACGAATCTTTCTGAAACTTTGCAGAATCAATGCTCTGCTTATGTTGTCTCATTGTACAAAAATTCAAGGAGCTATCTCTCATAGTTTTTTAAAAAATATTTTAAAACTAAATTATTATATTATTATATACATTATTAAATACATTAAAAATTTCCTAAAAATCAGTAGAGCTATCTATTGCAGTGTTTTCTAAAAAATATTTTAAAACTGAATTATTATATTATTATATGCATTATTATATACATTACTGAATACGTTAAAAAATTCCTAAAAATTAGTAGGTGAATGAATCTTTCTGGAACTTGGCAGAATCAATGCTCTGCTTATGTTGTCTCGTGGTGCAATAATTCCAGAAAATACCTCTTGCAGTTTAAAAAAATAATTTTAATTGAATTTTTAATTTTAAAACTTTCTAAAAATCAGTAGATGACCAAATCTTTTTGAAACTTTTCAGGCTGTATGCCCTGTTTACATTGTTTCATTGTGAAAAAAATTCAAGGATCTATCTCCTGTAGTGCTTTTAAATATATATATTTTAAAACTGAATTATTATATTATTATATACATTATTATATATATTAAAAATTTCCTAAAAATCAGTAGACAAACAAACCTTTCTGAAATTTGGCAGAATCAATGCTCTGCTTATGTTGTCTCATTGTACAAAAATTCAAGGAGCTATCTATTGTAGTGTTTTTTTTAAAAAAACCTGAATTATTATATTATTATATACATTATTAAATATGTTAAAAATTTCCTAAAAATCAGTAGGTGAATGAATCTTTCTGAAACTTTGCAGGATGTATGCCTTGCTTATATTGTTTCATTGAGAAAAAATTCAAGGAGCTATCTATTGTAGTTTTTTAAAAAAAGATTTTAAAACTGAATTATTATATTATTATATACATTATTAAATAGATGAAAGATTTCCTAAAAATCAGTAGACTAACAAATCTTTCTGAAACTTGGCAGAATCAATGCTCTACTTATGTTGTCTCATTGTGAAAAAATTCAAGGAGCTATCTCTTGTAGTGTTTTTTATAAAAATATTTTAAAACTGAATTATTATATTATTATATGCATTATTATATACATTATTAAATACGTTAAAAAATTCCTAAAAATCAGTAGGTGAATGAATCTTTCTGGAACTTGGTAGAATCCATGCTCTGCTTAAGTTGTCTCATTGTGCAAAAATCCAAGGGGATACCTCTTGTAGTTATTATTTTAAATATATATATATTTGTAAAATCTTTTAAAAATTCCTAAAAATCAGTGGGTGACCAAATCTTTCTAAAACTTTGCAGGATGTATGCCCCACTTATATTGTTTCATTGTGCAAAAATTCAAGGAGCTATCTCTTATAGTTTTTTAAAAAACATATTTTAAACTGAATTATTATATTATTATATACATTATTAAATATGTTAAAAATTTCCTAAAAATCAGTAGACAAACGAATCTTTCTGAAACTTGGCAGAATCCATGCTCTGCCTATGTTGTCTCATGGTGCAAAAATCCAAGGGGATGCCTCTTGTAGTTATTATTTTAAATATATATATATCTGTAAAATCTTTTTAAAATTCCTAAAAACCAGCGGGTGACCGGAACGTTCCAAAACTTGGCAAGCTTAAAGTCATACGTGCTGCCTACAAGTGTGCCAAATTTCGTCTCGATAGCCAAAACGTGCTCGATGCATTCGCGCTTTGATCCATCTGCCGTGCGCTTTAAATTGCAGATTTTGAAGCCATGCTCTGGACGTTTCAATATGTATTGATTACATCTGTCCTTTCAGCCTTGTAAAATTACATATGCAAAGTTATGCGCCGTCTTAGTTGGTGAATTTGAATTTAAAATTCAACTTCGGCGACATGCAAAAAAAAAAACTGGATTGAAGAATGCAGTTCTACCCTAAAAGAAAGAATCCGGGGATAGTAAAGTTCGGACTGAAAACCGGAGCGGATACGAGTCGTAGTCAATGGCATTGAATCTCTGGTGTTCCTTTAATATACTTTGGAAACAAATTGGGGAATAGTAGGTTTGTGGAATGTTGGGTTGACTAAAAAATAAAGAATTTAGGGAGTTCGGACTAAAATCCGGAGCGGATACGAGTCATAGTCAATGGCATTGAATCTCCCAGGTTTGCGTTTAATACACTTTGGAAGGAAATTGGGAAAAGTATGGAAACAAATTGGGGAATAGTAGGTTTGGGGAATGTTAGGTTGACTAAAAAATAAAGAATTTAGGGAGTAACGTTCAGACTAAAACCCGGAGCGGATACGAGTCTATGGCATTGAATCCGGTGTATTTAATATACTTTGGAAACAAATTGGGGAATGGTAGGTTTGTGGAATGTTAGGTTGACTAAAAAATAAAGAATTCAGGGAGTAAAGTTCCGACTAAAACCCAGAGCGGATACCAGTAGTAGTCTATGGCATTGAATGCGGATACCTTTCATTGTCAATGGCATTGAACCTCCAGTGTTGCATTTAATACACTTTGGAAGCAAATTGGGAAATGTTGGGTGTGTGGAATGTTAGGTTGACTAAAAAATAAAGAATTTAGGGAGTAAAGTTCGGACTCAAACCCGGAGCGGATACGAGTCGTAGTCAATGGCAGAATCTCCAGTGTTGCATTTAATAGATTTTGGAACCAAATTGGGGAATGGTAGGTTTGGGGAATGTTAGGTTGACGGAAAAAAATAAGTTAGGGAGTAAAGTTCAGACTAAAATCCGGAGCGGATACGAGTCCTAGTCAATGGCATTGAATCTCCGGTGTTGCATTTAATAGATTTTGGAACCAAATTGGGGAATGTCAGGTTTGTGGAATCTTAGGTTGACTAAAAAAATAAAGAATTTAGGGAGTAAAGTTCGGACTCAAACCCGGAGCGGATACCAGTAGTAGTCTATGGCATTGAATGTGGATACCTTTCGTCGTCAATGGCATTGAATCTCTGGTGTTGCACTTTGGAAGCAAATTGGGAAATGTTGGGTGTGTGGAATGTTAGGTTGACTAAAAAATAAAGAATTTAGGGAGTAAAGTTCGGACTTAAACCCGGAGCAGATACGAGTCGTAGTCAATGGCAGAATTTCCAGTGTTGCATTTAATCCACTTTGGAAGCAAATTGGGAAATGTCAGGTTTGTAGAATGTTAGGTTGAATTAAAAATAAAGAATTTAGGGAGTAAAGTTCGGACTAAAATCTGGAGCGGATACGAGTTGTAGTCAATGGCATTGAATCTCTGGTGTTGCATTTAATATACTTTGGAAACAAATTGGGGAATGGTAGGTTTGGGGAATGTTAGGATGACAGAAAAAAATAAGGAAGCTGGGAAGTAATGTTTGGAGTAGAACCCGGAGCGGACTGGATCCCAGACTCTCCCACCCGTGTGTAGGAACGGATGGAGTCCCTGACTCAGCGGCAGACATCCTGGCCTCTTCCTCCTCCTCTGCCTGTTTTGCTTTCCCTTTGTCTGCCTTAATAGATTCCTGCTTTGGTTGATTAACATCCCACCCTCCTGGCTCTCCGCTCGTCAACAGGCCCGGATCCCGCGCAGCCGGTTCTCGTTCTGCTGACGGCGGAGGAGGAGAAGGAAGGAGCCCGCGGAACCCGTTTGGCCGCCCTTCTCCCCAACGCCCTTCCTTCATTCCTTTCGGTTTTGATTCCGGCGGCTTACTTGATGCCAAACGTTCCCCTTCCCCCCCTAAACCTTCTCAATCCGAAGTTCCACCACTGGGTTGCCGTGTTCTAGGTGTGTCCAAGAACTTGCTTGGTCTCACCATAAGTATCTCTCTATGTTGGCACACCGGGTTCCTTTTCTGTTCAAGAATCTGAGAGATCCTGTCACGAGCATTTCTAGATAGTAGGTGCCCATGTTCTAGGACTGTCAAACAACCTAATGTTCTCGATCTATGAAGGAACTGGATGGGTCTCCCCTAAGTGTCTCCTCCTATTGGGTTGTCACCTTCCTTCTCCATCGAAGAATCTGATAGATCCAATCATGAACGTTTCTACATGTTGGGTTTCCACGTTCTAGGACTGTCACCCTCCTTCTTAATCCAAGAACCTGAGAAATCCAATCACAAGCATTTCTACATGTTGGGTTGCCATGTTCTATGACTGTCAAACATTCTGATGTTCCTCATCTATGAAGAAACTGGATGGGTTCTCCTATAAGTGTCTCCTCCTATTGGGTTGTCACCTTCCTTCTCTATCAGAGAACCTGATAGATCCAATCTTGAGTGTTTCTACATGTTGGATTGCCACGTTCTAGGACTGTCACACCATCTGATGTTCTTGATCTGTGAAGGAACCTGAGGGGTTCCACCATAAGTGCTTCAACATGTTGGAGTACCGTGTTCCTTTTCCAGCCAAAAACCTGAGAGATCCTATCACAAGCGTTTCTAGATATTGGGTGTCCATGTTCTAGGACTGTCAAAACACCTGATGTTCCTGATCTATGAAGTAACTGCATCAGTTCCACCTTAAATGTCTTCTGTTGGGTTGCCACCTTCTTTCTCTATTTAGGAACCAGAGAGATCCAATCATGAGCGTTTCTACATGTTGGGTTTCCACGTTCTACGACTGTCACACCATCTGATGTTCTTGATCTGTGAAGGAACCTGACAGGTTCCATCATAAGTGTTTTGACATGTTGGAATACCGTGTTCCTTTTCTAGCCAAAACCTGAGAGATCCTATCACAAGCGTTTCTAGATATTGGGTGTCCATGTTCTAGGACGGTCCCATTATGATTATTTCTGCAGATTGAGTTGCTATGTTCTAGGACTATCAAACAACCTGATGTCTCCCATCATAAATGTTCCGACGTGTTGGGTTGTTATGTTCCTGTTCTATCCAAGAACCTGTTGAGTGGCCATGTTCTTTTACAGTGGCAATGTTCTAGGATTGCCTTAGAGCCCACTGGGTCCCATCATGATTGCTTCTACGTCTTGGGTTGCGATGTTCTAGGAGTATCAAACAACCTGATGTCCCCCATCATAAATGTTCAGACATGTTGAGTTGCCATGTTCTTGTACAGTTGCAACATTCTAGGACTGTCTTAGAGCCTGGTGGGTCCCATCATGATTGTTTCTACAGATTGTGTTGCCATGTTCTAGGACTATCAAAGAACCATCATAAATGTTCTGACATTTTGGATTGCCATGTTCTAGGAGTATCAAACAACCTGATGTCTCCCATCATAAATGTTCAGACATGTTGAGTTGCCATGTTCTTGCACAGTTGCAATGTTCTAGGACTGTGTTAGAGCCTGGTGGATCCCATCAGGATTGTTTCTACAGATTGTGTTGCCATGTTCTAGGACTATCAAAGAACCATCATAAATGTTCCGACATTTTGGATTGCCATGTTCTAGGAGTGTCCAACAATCTGATGGGTTCCACCATAAGTGCTTCGACATGTCAGGTTGTTGTGTTCCTGTTGTGGAATCCAACCTGGTGGATCCCATTGCAAGTGTTTCTACATGTTGGCTTGCCATGTTCTAGGACTATCAAACAACCTGATGGGTTCTACCATAAGTGCTTTGACATGTCATGTTCCTGATGTGGAATCCAACCCAGTGGGTCCCATTGCAAGTGTTTCTATATGTCGGGTTGCCATGTTCTAGGACTATCAAACAACCTGATGGGTTCCACCATAAGTGCTTTGACGTGTCATGTTCCTGTTGTGGAATCCAACCTGGTGGGTCCCATTGCAAGTGTTTCTACATGTTGGGTTGCCATGTTCTAGGACTATCAAACAACCTGATGGGTTCCACATAAGTGCTTTGACATGTCATGTTCCTGATGTGGAATCCAACCTGGTGGATCCCATTGCAAGTGTTTCTACATGTTGGGTTGCCATGTTCTAGGACTATCAAACAACCTGATGGGTTCCACCATAAGTGCTTTGACATGTCATGTTCCTGATGTGGAATCCAACCTGGTGGGTCCCATTGCAAGTGTTTCTACATGTTGGGTTGCCATGTTCTAGGACTATCAAACAACCTGATGGGTTCCACCATAAGTGCTTTGACATGTCATGTTCCTGTTGTGGAATCCAACCTGGTGGATCCCATTGCAAGTGTTTCTACATGTTGGGTTGCCATGTTCTAGGACTATCAAACAACCTGATGGGTTCCACCATAAGTGCTTTGACATGTCATGTTCCTGATGTGGAATCCAACCTGGTGGGTCCCATTGCAAGTGCTTCTACATGTTGGGTTGCCATGTTCTAGGACTATCAAACAACCTGATGGGTTCCACCATAAGTGCTTTGACATGTCATGTTCCTGTTGTGGAATCCAACCTGGTGGATCCCATTGCAAGTGTTTCTACATGTTGGGTTGCCATGTTCTAGGACTATCAAACAACCTGATGGGTTCCACCATAAGTGCTTTGACATGTCATGTTCCTGTTGTGGAATCCAACCTGGTGGGTCCCATTGCAAGTGTTTCTACATGTTGGGTTGCCATGTTCCTGCTCTATCCAAGAACCCGGAACTTGTGTTCCGTGATGCGTGCTTTGCTACGTTCTGTTCTTCCTCCCCCAGAAAAATAATAATAATTCCTACGCGGTGAATAATCTCAAACTCATGTATTTGTCACGGATGCAGTCATTGCTGTTGCGTGTTGTGACCCTCGGATGAACCAATCCTGGGGCTGAGAGAGTGTGACTCACCCAATGGGTTCCTATGGCCAAGTGAGGCTTGGAACCCGGGGCTTCCAAACCGTTCTGCCACGTATGTCGTTATTAGCGCCTTGTTATTAGGCTTTGTGTTGCTTTTCTTCCTCTTGGAGTGTTGACAAGATGTTTGCTTTTCCGTGTTGATGGAGCAGGCGCATGATTCATGCTCGGCTGCGCCAGACGCTGGCACTCCATTGTCTCTCTCTGCAAGAAGACATGACGAAAGAGCTCCTGAAAGATGGCCATCCAACTTCTGGTTGAAGGCCTCCAAAGATGGAGAAGTCATCACCGTACAGTCCTTTATGGCCCTCTAGAACTGGAAGGGACCCCCAAAGGTCATCCAGACTGACCCGGTGCTTCCATGTGAGAAGATACAACTAAAACACTCCTGAACTTCTGGTTGAAGGCCTCCAAAGATGGAGAGGTCATCACCGTACAATTCGTTATGTTCCACTAAAACTGGAAGGGATCCTAAAGGTCATCTAGACTGACCCTATATTATTATTATTATTATTAGTAGTAGTAGTAGTAGTAGTAGTATTAGTATTTCCATGCAAGAAGGCACAACTAAAGCCCTCCTGAAAGATGGCCATCCAACTTCTGGTTGAAGGCCTCCAAAGATGGAGAGGTCACCACCATACAATCCTTTATGGCCCGCTAGAACTGGAAGGGACCCCCAAAGGTCATCCAGACTGACCCAGTGCTTCCATGCAAGAAGATGCAACTAAAACACTCCTGAAAGATGGCCATCCAACTTCTGGTTGAAGGCCTCCAAAGATGGAGAGGTCACCACCATACAATCCCTTATGGCCCTCCAGAAGTGGAAGGGACCTCCAAAGGTCATCTAGACTGACCCGGTGCTTCCATGCGAGAAGATACAACTAAAACTCTCCTGAAAGATGGCCATCCAACTTCTGGTTGAAGTCCTCCAAAGATGGAGAGGTCACCACCATACAACCCTTTATGGCCCTCTAGACCTGGAAGGGACCCCCAAAGATCATCCAGACTGACCTGGTGCTTCCATGTGAGAAGATACAACTAGAACACTCCTAAAAGACAGCCATCCAACTTCTGGTTGAAGGCCTCCAAAGATGGAGAGGTCACCACCATACAATCCTTTATGGCCCGCTAGAACTGGAAGGGACCCCCAAAGGTCATCCAGACTGACCCAGTGCTTCCATGCAAGAAGATACAACTAAAACACTCCTGAAAGATGGCCATCCAACTTCTGGTTGAAGGCCTCCAAAGATAGCGATGTCATCACCATACAATTAATTATGTTCCACTAAAACAGGAAGGGATCCTAAAGGTCATCTAGACTGACCCTATATAATGATGATGATGATTATTATCTGTACTTCCATGCAAGAAGGCACAACTAAAGCCATCCTGAAGGATGTCCATCCAACTTCTGGTTGAAGGCCTCCAAAGAAGGAGAGGTCATCGCCGTACAATCCTCTATCTTCCTCTAGAACTGGAAGGGACTCCCAAAGATCATCCAGACTGACCCAGTGCTTCCCTGTGAGAAGATACAACTAAAACACTCCTGAAAGATGGCCATCCAACTTCTAGTTGAAGGCCTCCAAGGATGGAGAGGTCATCACCGTACAATTCGTTATGTTCCACTAAAACTGGAAGGGATCCTAAAGGTCATCTAGACTGACCCGGTGCTTCCATGCGAGAAGATACAACTAAAACTCTCCTGAAAGATGGCCATCCAACTTCTGGTTGAAGTCCTCCAAAGATGGAGAGGTCACCACCATACAATCCTTTATGGCCCGCTAGAACTGGAAGGGACCCCCAAAGGTCATCCAGACGGACCCAGTGCTTCCATGCAAGAAGATGCAACTAAAACTCTCCTGAAAGATGGCCATCCAACTTCTGGTTGAAGGCCTCCAAGGATGGAGAGGTCATCACTGTACAATTCGTTATGTTCCACTAGAACTGGAAGGGACCTCCAAAGGTCATCCAGACTGACTCGGTACTTCCATGTAAGAAGATATAACTAAAACTCTCCTGAAAGATGGCCATCCAACTTCTGGTTGAAGGCCTCCAAAGATGGAGAGGTCATCACCATACAATCCTTTATGGCCCACTAAAACTGGAAGAGATCCTAAAGGTCATCCAGACTGACCCTATATTATTATTATTGTTGTTGTTGTTGTTGTTGTTATTATTATCTATACTTCCATGCAAGAAGAGACGACTAAAACCCTCCTGAAAGATGGCCATCCAACATCTGGTTGAAGGCCTCCAAAGATGGAGAGGTCATTGCCGTACAATCTGGAAAGGACTCCCAAAGGTCATCCAGACTGACCCTATATTATTATTATTATTATTATTATTATTATTATTATTCTCAATACTTCCTTGCAAGAAGGCACGACTAAAGCTCTCCTGAAAGATGTAAGGTATCCTAAAGATAATCTAGACTGACCCTATATTATTATTATTATTATTATTATTATTATTATTATTATCTATACTTCCTTGCAAGAAGACACGACTAAAGCTCTCCTGAAAGATGTAAGGTATCCTAAAGGTCATCGAGACTGACCCTATATTATTATTATTATTGACACAAAAGCACAATCATCTAGACTGACCCTATATTATTATTATTATTATTATTATTATTATTATTATTATTATCTATACTTCCACGCAAGAAGGCACGACTAAAGCCCTCCCGAAAGATATAAGGAGTCCTAAAGGTCATCTAGACTGACCCTATATTATTATTATTATTATTATTATTATTATTATTGACACAAAAGCACAATCATCTAGACCAGTGGTTCTCAACCTGGGGTCCCCAGATGTTTTTGGCCTACAATTCCCAGAAATCCTAACAGCTGGTAAACTGGCTGGGATTTCTGGGAGTTGTAGGCCAAAAACATCTGGGGACCCAAGGTTGAGAAGCACTGATCTAGACTGACCCTATATTATTATTATTATTATTATTATTATTATTATTATTATTATCTATACTTCCATGCAAGAAGACACAACTAAAGCCCTCCTGCATAAAGGTCATCTAGACTGACCCTATATTATTGTTGTTGTTGTTGTTGTTGTTTTTGTTGTCATCTATACTTCCATGCAACCCATAATCCATTAGAGTTGGAAAGGGACTCCCAAAGGTCATCCAAACTGAAATGGCACAATGGGGATGGGCTAGATGACCTTTGGAGGGCTCCTTTCGATACAAAACCCCATAACACAGACATGAACCTTTAACTTTTCTCTTTTCCTGGGGACAAAGGAGTGATTTCATCGCCTCTTTTATTATCCCCCCCCCCAACGCGTCCCCATGGAAGCCCACCAACAGCGCCCTCGCCTCCCTTCTGAGTCAACCCAAGGGGGATTTAGCCGCCTTAAGCCTCATAATTAATGTAAACTTTGCCTGGAATATCTGGATTATCCCCATTGTTCTCCAGGACTTCCCGTGATGCTTCAGGCTGGGTTTCTCCCCCTCTTTGTCGCTATTCGGAGCTCAACGAAATATAGAAAATGAGATGCGATGGGGTCCCTCAAGGTCATCTAGTCCAACCCTCTGCCGACCCTCTGGTTGGTTTCTCATCTGCAGAGGCCTTCAAACGAAGGTTGGGGGAACATCTTTCAGGAGGGCTTTGATTGCATCTTCTTGCAAGGAAGCATGGATAATAATAATAATAATAATGGAGGGTCAGTCTAGATGACTTTTAGGAACCCTTCCGGTTTTAGTGGGCCAAAAAAGATTGTAGAGTGGTGGATCCTCCATCTTTGGAGGCCTTGAAACGAAGGCTGGATGGACCTCTTCAAGGAGTGCTTGAGTTGACTGCGAGGTTGGTTTCTCATCTGTAGAGGCCTTCAAACGAGGGTTGAGTGGACATCTTTCAGGAGGGCTTGGGTTGCATCTTCTTGCATGGAAGAATGGATGATGATGATAATAATAATAATAATAATAATAATAATAATAATATAGGGTTAGTCTACATGACCTTTAGGAACCCTTCCAGTGACGACATCATCATCATCATCATCATCATCATATAGGATCAGTCTACATGACCTTTAGGAACCCTTCCAGTGACATCATCATCATCATATAGGGTCAGTCTAGATGACCTTTAGGAACACTTCCAATAACATCCTCCTCAACATCATCATCATATAGGGTCAGTCTAGATGACATTTAGGAACCCTTCCAGTGACATCATCATCATCATCATCATCATATAGGGTCAGTCTAGATGACCTTTAGGAACCCATCCAGTGACATCATCATCATCATCAACATCATCATATAGGGTCAGTCTAGATGACCTTTAGGAACCCATCCAGTGACATCATCATCATGATCATCATATAGGGTCAATCTAGATGACCTTTAGGAACCCATCCAGTGACATCATCATCATGATCATCATATAGGGTCAGTCTAGATGACCTTTAGGAACCCTTCCAATAACATCATCATCATCATCATCATATAGGGTCAGTCTAGATGACCTTTAGGAACCCATCCAGTGACAACATCATCATCATCATCATCATCATCATCATCATCATCATCATATAGGGTCAGTCTAGATGACCTTTAGGAACCCTTCCAATAACATCATCATCATCATCATCATCATATAGGGTCAGTCTGGATAACCTTTAGGAACCCTTCCAGTGACATCATCATCATCATCATCATCATATAGGGTCAGTCTAGATGACCTTTAGGAACACTTCCAATAACATCATCATCATCATCATCATATAGGGTCAGTCTAGATGACCTTTAGGAACCCATCCATTGACGTAATCATCATCATCATCATATAGGATCAGTCTAGATGGCCTTTAGGAACCCTTCCAGTGATAGGATCCCTAAAGGTCATCTAGTCCGTCAATGAAAAAAAATCACATTGGGAAACCAACGCTGCGAGGTAGCCTTTACTAAGGAAGGAAGTAGCCAAATAGATTCTGAACTCTATCAGATATTGACCATTGATGCAGAGCAGAGTGGAGGGTGAGCCCTGGCCCCCTCGATGCCCAGTACAGAAGACAGAAGCTGAGTAACTCCATTGACGGGAGGTGTGGGGCCTGTGATGGGATGCCAGCCCTGCTTTGCTTCTCCTTCCCCGACATCTAAGCCCAGCTTAAAGCCGCAGGTAAGACCTAGGATTTGGGCTTTGCAGGTAAAGGCAGGTGAGGCTCCAAGCCGGCTTCTCTTTGTGGCTTTCCTTGCAGCCGGAAAAGGAGGAGGGGCCAAGGGATGGGATTCCCACCCCACCGACATTCCCACATGGTCATTGCGCCTTGTTCTACTGCAGAAGGGGGTTGGACTAGATGACCTTTGGGGTCCCCATCCACTTGTATTGGATTGGAGACTGCCTTGGAGTCTTTGTCTTTGGAGACTTTCAAGCAGAATCTGGATGGCCATCTGTTGGGAGGGATTGAATGGTGGGTCTCCCTCTATTGTAGTATTGTAAAAGGGAGTCCGAAGGGATGGACTAGATGGCCTTTGGGGTCCCCTTCCAATTGGATTGGATTGGAGACTGCCTTGGAGTCGCCTTCTTTGGAGACTTTCAAGCAGAATCTGGATGGCCATCTGTTGGGAGGGATTGAATGGTGTCTCACTCTATTGCAGAAGGGACTCAGACTGGATAGACTAGATGACCTTTGGGGTCCCCTTCCAATCATAATGGAATAGAGACTGCCTTGGAGTCTTTGGAGACTTACAAGCAGAATCTAGATGGCCATCTGTTGGGAGGGATTGAATGATGTCTCCCTCTATTGAAGAAGAGTGTCCGACGGGATGGACTGGATGACCTTTGGGGTTCCCTTCGAAATCTAATGGTATTATATACTGTCTGGTGGACTTTCCTTCTCTAGAGGTCTTTAAGCAGAGTCCAGATGGCCATCTCTTGGGAGGGATTGAATGGTGTCTCCCTCTATTGAAGAAGGGAGTCAGACTGGATGGACTGGATGACCTTTGGGGTTCCCTTCCAACTCTAGTGTTGTTATTAAGCAGAGCCTGGGTGGCCATCTGTCAGGAGGGACTGAATGACAGACCCTCTTCCACAGGGTCTGTCTGGATGGCCTTTGCGGTTCCGTTCCATCTCTAATGGCATTATAGACTCTCTAATGGACTTTCCTTCTCTGTTGGTCTTTAAGTAGAGCCTGAATGGCCATCTGTCGGGAGGGACTGAATGGTACCTTCCTCTATTGGCGAACAGGGCCAAACTAGATGGCCTTTGAGGTCCCTTCCAAGTCTAAGAGTCTGTGATTGACTCATGGTGAGGTTCTAGGAGTGACTGGTTGATTGATTGATTGATTGACTCATTGATTGTGTCAGACTAGATGGCCTTTTGGGTCCCATCCAAGTCTAGGATTCTATGATGGATAAATGGATGGATGGATGGATTCCTTCATGGTGTCAGACCATTGGGTTTCCCTTCCAATTGGACGGACTAGATGACCTTTGGGGTTCCGTCCAAGTTGGATCCACTAGACGACCTTTTTGGGTTCCCTCCAAGTTGGATCTACTAGATGGACTAGATGACCTTTGGGGTTCCCTCCAAGTTGGATCTACTAGATGGACTAGATGACCTTTGGGGTTCCCTCCAAGTTGGATCTACTAGGTGGACTGGATGACCTTTGGGGTTCCCTCCAAGTTGGATCTACTAGGTGGACTGGATGACCTTTAGGGTTCCCTCCAAGTTGGATCTACTAGATGGACTAGATGACCTTTGGGGCTCCCTCCAAGTTGGATCCACTAGATGACCTTTGGGGTTCCCTCCAAGTTGGATCTACCAGATGGACTAGATGACCTTTGGGGTTCCCTTCCATTTGGATGGACTAGATGACCTTTAGAGTTTCTTCTGAGTTGGATCCACTAGATGACCTTTTTGGGTTCCCTCCAAGTTGGATCTACTAGATGGACTAGATGACCTTTGGGGTTCCGTCTGAGTTGGATCCACTAGATTACCTTTTTGGGTTCCCTCCAAGTTGGATCTACTAGGTGGACTGGATGACCTTTGGGGTTCCCTCCAAGTTGGATCCACTAGATGGACTAGATGACCTTTGGGGTTCCAATTGGACGGACTAGATTACCTTTGGGGTTCCCTCCAAGTTGGATCTACTAGATGGACTGGATGACCTTTGGGGTTCCTTCTGAGTTGGATCCACTAAATTACCTTTTTGGGTTCCCTCCAAGTTGGATCTACTAGATGGCCTAGATGACCTTTGGGGTTCCCTCCAAGTTGGATCCACTCGGTGGGCTGGATGACCTTTGGGGTTCCCTCCAAGTTGGATCCACTAGACGACCTTTGGGGTTCCCTCCAAGTTGGATCCACTAGATGGACTGGATGACCTTTGGGGTTCCATCTGAGTTGGATCCACTAGATGACCTTTTGGGGTTCCCTCCAAGTTGGATCTACTAGGTGGACTAGATGACCTTTGGGGATCTCTTCTAATTGGATGGACTAGATGACCTTTGGGGTTCCAATTGGACGGACTAGATTACCTTTGGGGTTCCCTCCAAGTTGGATCTACTAGATGGACTGGATGACCTTTGGGGTTCCGTCTGAGTTGGATCCACTAAATTACCTTTTTGGGTTCCCTCCAAGTTGGATCTACTAGATGGCCTAGATGACCTTTGGGGTTCCCTCCAAGTTGGATCCACTCTGTGGGCTGGATGACCTTTGGGGCTCCCTCCAAGTTGGATCCACTAGACGACCTTTGGGGTTCCCTCCAAGTTGGATCCACTAGATGGACTAGATGACCTTTGGGGTTCCAATTAGACAGACTAGATGACCTTTGGGGTTCCCTCCAAGTTGGATCTACTAGGTGGACTGGATGACCTTTGGGGTTCCCTCCAAGTTGGATCCACTAGATGGACTAGATGACCTCTGGGGTTCCAATTGGACGGACTAGATGACCTTTGGGGTTCCCTCCAAGTTGGATCTACTAGATGGACTAGATGATCTTTGGGGCTCCAATAGGACAGACTAGATGATCCTTGGGGTTCCCTCCAAGTTGGATCTACTAGATGGACTAGATGATCTTTGGGGCTCCAATTGGACAGACTAGATGACCTTTGGGGTTCCCTCCAAGTTGGATCTACTAGGTGGACTGGATGACCTTTGGGGTTCCCTCCAAGTTGGATCTACTAGATGGACTAGATGACCTCTGGGGTTCCAATTGGACGGACTAGATGACCTTTGGGGTTCCCTCCAAGTTGGATCTACTAGATGGACTAGATGATCTTTGGGGCTCCAATTGGACAGACTAGATGATCTTTGGGGTTCCCTCCAAGTTGGATCTACTAGATGGACTAGATGATCTTTGGGGCTCCAATTGGACAGACTAGATGATCTTTGGGGTTCCCTCCAAGTTGGATCTACTAGGTGGACTGGATGACCTTTGGGGTTCCCTCCAAGTTGGATCCACTAGATGGACTAGATGACCTCTGGGGTTCCAATTGGACGGACTAGATGACCTTTGGGGTTCCCTCCAAGTTGGATCTACTAGGTAGACTGGATGACCTTTGGGGTTCCGTCTAAGTTGGATCCACTAGATGACCTTTTTGGGTTCCCTCCAAGTTGGATCTACTAGATGGCCTAGATGACCTTTGGGGTTCC